>NW_028167548.1:0-112275 GCF_963513975.1 Fringilla coelebs
TTTTCCCTGCCGTGTAGGCGACAAGAGACGCATTAGACGGGCATCCGGAGCTGTCCGAAGGTAAGCGCCTGTTCCCGGCCTCTTTCGGCACAAGCCCCCGCTCCGGAGCGCACCGCGGCCGGCCGGAGGCTCTCTGCCGGCGAAGGTGCCGCTTCTCCGGCAAGGAAGCCTCAGCCGCTTCTCCTGCACACGGAGAGCGTGCTAGCTGCTGAAACGTGAAGAAAGAAGCTGCAGAACACTGGCACTGAGCCTGCAGCTTTCCAGCGGAGAGAAAAAGCTACTTGAACACTCTGCAAGCCTTTCCACTCCCAAAAACATGCACATGGAAGGAGCTGCTGCAAAAGCGATGCTGTGCTCGCTGCTGCTCCTCCTGAAGCTCTGGCTGCTAAATCTGAGGCTTTCCTTCCAATTTCAAGCTGCAAAGCACTTGCTGAATTGCAGGGAAAGTCCGGGAGGCATTTGCTGTGCTGGCACACTTTCTCCTTCCTAGACAGAGTGGAAAAGCTTTTCCCTGCCGTGTAGGCGACAAGAGACGCATTAGACGGGCATCCGGAGCTGTCCGAAGTAAGCGCCTGTTCCCGGCCTCTTTCGGCACAAGCCCCCGCTCCGGAGCGCACCGCGGCCGGCCGGAGGCCTCTCTGCCGGCGAAGGTGCCGCTTCTCCGGCAAGGAAGCCTCAGGCCGCTTCTCCTGCACACGGAGAGCGTGCTAGCTGCTGAAACGTGAAGAAAGAAGCTGCAGAACACTGGCACTGAGCCTGCAGCTTTCCAGCGGAGAGAAAAAGCTACTTGAACACTCTGCAAGCCTTTCCACTCCCAAAAACATGCACATGGAAGGAGCTGCTGCAAAAGCGATGCTGTGCTCGCTGCTGCTCCTCCTGAAGCTCTGGCTGCTAAATCTGAGGCTTTCCTTCCAATTTCAAGCTGCAAAGCACTTGCTGAATTGCAGGGAAAGTCCGGGAGGCATTTGCTGTGCTGGCACACTTTCTCCTTCCTAGACAGAGTGGAAAAGCTTTTCCCTGCCGTGTAGGCGACAAGAGACGCATTAGACGGGCATCCGGAGCTGTCCGAAGGTAAGCGCCTGTTCCCGGCCTCTTTCGGCACAAGCCCCCGCTCCGGAGCGCACCGCGGCCGGCCGGAGGCTCTCTGCCGGCGAGGTGCCGCTTCTCCGGCAAGGAAGCCTCAGCCGCTTCTCCTGCACACGGAGAGCGTGCTAGCTGCTGAAACGTGAAGAAAGAAGCTGCAGAACACTGGCACTGAGCCTGCAGCTTTCCAGCGGAGAGAAAAAGCTACTTGAACACTCTGCAAGCCTTTCCACTCCCAAAAACATGCACATGAAGGAGCTGCTGAAAAGCGATGCTGTGCTCGCTGCTGCTCCTCCTGAAGCTCTGGCTGCTAAATCTGAGGCTTTCCTTCCAATTTCAAGCTGCAAAGCACTTGCTGAATTGCAGGGAAAGTCCGGGAGGCATTTGCTGTGCTGGCACACTTTCTCCTTCCTAGACAGAGTGGAAAAGCTTTTCCCTGCCGTGTAGGCGACAAGAGACGCATTAGACGGGCATCCGGAGCTGTCCGAAGGTAAGCGCCTGTTGCCGGCCTCTTTCGGCACAAGCCCCCGCTCCGGAGCGCACCGCGGCCGGCCGGAGGCTCTCTGCCGGCGAAGGTGCCGCTTCTCCGGCAAGGAAGCCTCAGCCGCTTCTCCTGCACACGGAGAGCGTGCTAGCTGCTGAAACGTGAAGAAAGAAGCTGCAGAACACTGGCACTGAGCCTGCAGCTTTCCAGCGGAGAGAAAAAGCTACTTGAACACTCTGCAAGCCTTTCCACTCCCAAAAACATGCACATGGAAGGAGCTGCTGCAAAAGCGATGCTGTGCTCGCTGCTGCTCCTCCTGAAGCTCTGGCTGCTAAATCTGAGGCTTTCCTTCCAATTTCAAGCTGCAAAGCACTTGCTGAATTGCAGGGAAAGTCCGGGAGGCATTTGCTGTGCTGGCACACTTTCTCCTTCCTAGACAGAGTGGAAAAGCTTTTCCCTGCCGTGTAGGCGACAAGAGACGCATTAGACGGGCATCCGGAGCTGTCCGAAGGTAAGCGCCTGTTCCCGGCCTCTTTCGGCACAAGCCCCCGCTCCGGAGCGCACCGCGGCCGGCCGGAGGCTCTCTGCCGGCGAAGGTGCCGCTTCTCCGGCAAGGAAGCCTCAGCCGCTTCTCCTGCACACGGAGAGCGTGCTAGCTGCTGAAACGTGAAGAAAGAAGCTGCAGAACACTGGCACTGAGCGTGCAGCTTTCCAGCGGAGAGAAAAAGCTACTTGAACACTCTGCAAGCCTTTCCACTCCCAAAAACATGCACATGGAAGGAGCTGCTGCAAAAGCGATGCTGTGCTCGCTGCTGCTCCTCCTGAAGCTCTGGCTGCTAAATCTGAGGCTTTCCTTCCAATTCAAGCTGCAAAGCACTTGCTGAATTGCAGGGAAAGTCCGGGAGGCATTTTGCTGTGCTGGCACACTTTCTCCTTCCTAGACAGAGTGGAAAAGCTTTTCCCTGCCGTGTAGGCGACAAGAGACGCATTAGACGGGCATCCGGAGCTGTCCGAAGGTAAGCGCCTGTTGCCGGCCTCTTTCGGCACAAGCCCCCGCTCCGGAGCGCACCGCGGCCGGCCGGAGGCTCTCTGCCGGCGAAGGTGCCGCTTCTCCGGCAAGGAAGCCTCAGCCGCTTCTCCTGCACACGGAGAGCGTGCTAGCTGCTGAAACGTGAAGAAAGAAGCTGCAGAACACTGGCACTGAGCCTGCAGCTTTCCAGCGGAGAGAAAAAGCTACTTGAACACTCTGCAAGCCTTTCCACTCCCAAAAACATGCACATGGAAGGAGCTGCTGCAAAAGCGATGCTGTGCTCGCTGCTGCTCCTCCTGAAGCTCTGGCTGCTAAATCTGAGGCTTTCCTTCCAATTTCAAGCTGCAAGCACTTGCTGAATTGCAGGGAAAGTCGGGAGGCATTTGCTGTGCTGGCACACTTTCTCCTTCCTAGACAGAGTGGAAAAGCTTTTCCCTGCCGTGTAGGCGACAAGAGACGCATTAGACGGGCATCCGGAGCTGTCCGAAGGTAAGCGCCTGTTGCCGGCCTCTTTCGGCACAAGCCCCCGCTCCGGAGCGCACCGCGGCCGGCCGGAGGCTCTCTGCCGGCGAAGGTGCCGCTTCTCCGGCAAGGAAGCCTCAGCCGCTTCTCCTGCACACGGAGAGCGTGCTAGCTGCTGAAACGTGAAGAAAGAAGCTGCAGAACACTGGCACTGAGCCTGCAGCTTTCCAGCGGAGAGAAAAAGCTACTTGAACACTCTGCAAGCCTTTCCACTCCCAAAAACATGCACATGGAAGGAGCTGCTGCAAAAGCGATGCTGTGCTCGCTGCTGCTCCTCCTGAAGCTCTGGCTGCTAAATCTGAGGCTTTCCTTCCAATTTCAAGCTGCAAAGCACTTGCTGAATTGCAGGGAAAGTCGGGAGGCATTTGCTGTGCTGGCACACTTTCTCCTTCCTAGACAGAGTGGAAAAGCTTTTCCCTGCCGTGTAGGCGACAAGAGACGCATTAGACGGGCATCGGAGCTGTCGAAGGTAAGCGCCTGTTGCCGGCCTCTTTCGGCACAAGCCCCCGCTCCGGAGCGCACCGCGGCCGGCCGGAGGCTCTCTGCCGGCGAAGGTGCCGCTTCTCCGGCAAGGAAGCCTCAGCCGCTTCTCCTGCACACGGAGAGCGTGCTAGCTGCTGAAACGTGAAGAAAGAAGCTGCAGAACACTGGCACTGAGCCTGCAGCTTTCCAGCGGAGAGAAAAAGCTACTTGAACACTCTGCAAGCCTTTCCACTCCCAAAAACATGCACATGGAAGGAGCTGCTGCAAAAGCGATGCTGTGCTCGCTGCTGCTCCTCCTGAAGCTCTGGCTGCTAAATCTGAGGCTTTCCTTCCAATTTCAAGCTGCAAAGCACTTGCTGAATTGCAGGGAAAGTCCGGGAGGCATTTGCTGTGCTGGCACACTTTCTCCTTCCTAGACAGAGTGGAAAAGCTTTTCCCTGCCGTGTAGGCGACAAGAGACGCATTAGACGGGCATCCGGAGCTGTCCGAAGGTAAGCGCCTGTTCCCGGCCTCTTTCGGCACAAGCCCCCGCTCCGGAGCGCACCGCGGCCGGCCGGAGGCTCTCTGCCGGCGAAGGTGCCGCTTCTCCGGCAAGGAAGCCTCAGCCGCTTCTCCTGCACACGGAGAGCGTGCTAGCTGCTGAAACGTGAAGAAAGAAGCTGCAGAACACTGGCACTGAGCGTGCAGCTTTCCAGCGGAGAGAAAAAGCTACTTGAACACTCTGCAAGCCTTTCCACTCCCAAAAACATGCACATGGAAGGAGCTGCTGCAAAAGCGATGCTGTGCTCGCTGCTGCTCCTCCTGAAGCTCTGGCTGCTAAATCTGAGGCTTTCCTTCCAATTTCAAGCTGCAAAGCACTTGCTGAATTGCAGGGAAAGTCCGGGAGGCATTTGCTGTGCTGGCACACTTTCTCCTTCCTAGACAGAGTGGAAAAGCTTTTCCCTGCCGTGTAGGCGACAAGAGACGCATTAGACGGGCATCCGGAGCTGTCCGAAGGTAAGCGCCTGTTGCCGGCCTCTTTCGGCACAAGCCCCCGCTCCGGAGCGCACCGCGGCCGGCCGGAGGCTCTCTGCCGGCGAAGGTGCCGCTTCTCCGGCAAGGAAGCCTCAGCCGCTTCTCCTGCACACGGAGAGCGTGCTAGCTGCTGAAACGTGAAGAAAGAAGCTGCAGAACACTGGCACTGAGCCTGCAGCTTTCCAGCGGAGAGAAAAAGCTACTTGAACACTCTGCAAGCCTTTCCACTCCCAAAAACATGCACATGGAAGGAGCTGCTGCAAAAGCGATGCTGTGCTCGCTGCTGCTCCTCCTGAAGCTCTGGCTGCTAAATCTGAGGCTTTCCTTCCAATTTCAAGCTGCAAAGCACTTGCTGAATTGCAGGGAAAGTCCGGGAGGCATTTGCTGTGCTGGCACACTTTCTCCTTCCTAGACAGAGTGGAAAAGCTTTTCCCTGCCGTGTAGGCGACAAGAGACGCATTAGACGGGCATCCGGAGCTGTCCGAAGGTAAGCGCCTGTTGCCGGCCTCTTTCGGCACAAGCCCCCGCTCCGGAGCGCACCGCGGCCGGCAGGATGCTCTCTGCCGGCGAAGATGCCGCTTCTCCGGCAAGGAAGCCTCAGCCGCTTCTCCTGCACACGGAGAGCGTGCTAGCTGCTGAAACGTGAAGAAAGAAGCTGCAGAACACTGGCACTGAGCGTGCAGCTTTCCAGCGGAGAGAAAAAGCTACTTTCACACTCTGCAAGCCTTCCAACTCCCAAAAACATGCACATGGAAGGAGCTGCTGCAAAAGCGATGCTGTGCTCGCTGCTGCTCCTCCTGAAGCTCTGGCTGCTAAATCTGAGGCTTTCCTTCCAATTTCAAGCTGCAAAGCACTTGCTGAATTGCAGGGAAAGTCCGGGAGGCATTTGCTGTGCTGGCACACTTTCTCCTTCCTAGACAGAGTGGAAAAGCTTTTCCCTGCCGTGTAGGCGACAAGAGACGCATTAGACGGGCATCCGGAGCTGTCCGAAGGTAAGCGCCTGTTGCCGGCCTCTTTCGGCACAAGCCCCCGCTCCGGAGCGCACCGCGGCCGGCAGGATGCTCTCTGCCGGCGAAGGTGCCGCTTCTCCGGCAAGGAAGCCTCAGCCGCTTCTCCTGCACACGGAGAGCGTGCTAGCTGCTGAAACGTGAAGAAAGAAGCTGCAGAACACTGGCACTGAGCGTGCAGCTTTCCAGCGGAGAGAAAAAGCTACTTGAACACTCTGCAAGCCTTTCCACTCCCAAAAACATGCACATGGAAGGAGCTGCTGCAAAAGCGATGCTGTGCTCGCTGCTGCTCCTCCTGAAGCTCTGGCTGCTAAATCTGAGGCTTTCCTTCCAATTTCAAGCTGCAAAGCACTTGCTGAATTGCAGGGAAAGTCCGGGAGGCATTTGCTGTGCTGGCACACTTTCTCCTTCCTAGACAGAGTGGAAAAGCTTTTCCCTGCCGTGTAGGCGACAAGAGACGCATTAGACGGGCATCCGGAGCTGTCCGAAGGTAAGCGCCTGTTGCCGGCCTCTTTCGGCACAAGCCCCCGCTCCGGAGCGCACCGCGGCCGGCCGGAGGCTCTCTGCCGGCGAAGGTGCCGCTTCTCCGGCAAGGAAGCCTCAGCCGCTTCTCCTGCACACGGAGAGCGTGCTAGCTGCTGAAACGTGAAGAAAGAAGCTGCAGAACACTGGCACTGAGCCTGCAGCTTTCCAGCGGAGAGAAAAAGCTACTTGAACACTCTGCAAGCCTTTCCACTCCCAAAAACATGCACATGGAAGGAGCTGCTGCAAAAGCGATGCTGTGCTCGCTGCTGCTCCTCCTGAAGCTCTGGCTGCTAAATCTGAGGCTTTCCTTCCAATTTCAAGCTGCAAAGCACTTGCTGAATTGCAGGGAAAGTCCGGGAGGCATTTGCTGTGCTGGCACACTTTCTCCTTCCTAGACAGAGTGGAAAAACTTTTCCCTGCCGTGTAGGCGACAAGAGACGCATTAGACGGGCATCCGGAGCTGTCCGAAGGTAAGCGCCTGTTCCCGGCCTCTTTCGGCACAAGCCCCCGCTCCGGAGCGCACCGCGGCCGGCCGGAGGCTCTCTGCCGGCGAAGGTGCCGCTTCTCCGGCAAGGAAGCCTCAGCCGCTTCTCCTGCACACGGAGAGCGTGCTAGCTGCTGAAACGTGAAGAAAGAAGCTGCAGAACACTGGCACTGAGCCTGCAGCTTTCCAGCGGAGAGAAAAAGCTACTTGAACACTCTGCAAGCCTTTCCACTCCCAAAAACATGCACATGGAAGGAGCTGCTGCAAAAGCGATGCTGTGCTCGCTGCTGCTCCTCCTGAAGCTCTGGCTGCTAAATCTGAGGCTTTCCTTCCAATTTCAAGCTGCAAAGCACTTGCTGAATTGCAGGGAAAGTCCGGGAGGCATTTGCTGTGCTGGCACACTTTCTCCTTCCTAGACAGAGTGGAAAAGCTTTTCCCTGCCGTGTAGGCGACAAGAGACGCATTAGACGGGCATCCGGAGCTGTCCGAAGGTAAGCGCCTGTTGCCGGCCTCTTTCGGCACAAGCCCCCGCTCCGGAGCGCACCGCGGCCGGCCGGAGGCTCTCTGCCGGCGAAGGTGCCGCTTCTCCGGCAAGGAAGCCTCAGCCGCTTCTCCTGCACACGGAGAGCGTGCTAGCTGCTGAAACGTGAAGAAAGAAGCTGCAGAACACTGGCACTGAGCGTGCAGCTTTCCAGCGGAGAGAAAAAGCTACTTGAACACTCTGCAAGCCTTTCCACTCCCAAAAACATGCACATGGAAGGAGCTGCTGCAAAAGCGATGCTGTGCTCGCTGCTGCTCCTCCTGAAGCTCTGGCTGCTAAATCTGAGGCTTTCCTTCCAATTTCAAGCTGCAAAGCACTTGCTGAATTGCAGGGAAAGTCCGGGAGGCATTTGCTGTGCTGGCACACTTTCTCCTTCCTAGACAGAGTGGAAAAGCTTTTCCCTGCCGTGTAGGCGACAAGAGACGCATTAGACGGGCATCCGGAGCTGTCCGAAGGTAAGCGCCTGTTGCCGGCCTCTTTCGGCACAAGCCCCCGCTCCGGAGCGCACCGCGGCCGGCCGGAGGCTCTCTGCCGGCGAAGGTGCCGCTTCTCCGGCAAGGAAGCCTCAGCCGCTTCTCCTGCACACGGAGAGCGTGCTAGCTGCTGAAACGTGAAGAAAGAAGCTGCAGAACACTGGCACTGAGCGTGCAGCTTTCCAGCGGAGAGAAAAAGCTACTTGAACACTCTGCAAGCCTTTCCACTCCCAAAAACATGCACATGGAAGGAGCTGCTGCAAAAGCGATGCTGTGCTCGCTGCTGCTCCTCCTGAAGCTCTGGCTGCTAAATCTGAGGCTTTCCTTCCAATTTCAAGCTGCAAAGCACTTGCTGAATTGCAGGGAAAGTCCGGGAGGCATTTGCTGTGCTGGCACACTTTCTCCTTCCTAGACAGAGTGGAAAAGCTTTTCCCTGCCGTGTAGGCGACAAGAGACGCATTAGACGGGCATCCGGAGCTGTCCGAAGGTAAGCGCCTGTTGCCGGCCTCTTTCGGCACAAGCCCCCGCTCCGGAGCGCACCGCGGCCGGCAGGATGCTCTCTGCCGGCGAAGGTGCCGCTTCTCCGGCAAGGAAGCCTCAGCCGCTTCTCCTGCACACGGAGAGCGTGCTAGCTGCTGAAACGTGAAGAAAGAAGCTGCAGAACACTGGCACTGAGCCTGCAGCTTTCCAGCGGAGAGAAAAAGCTACTTGAACACTCTGCAAGCCTTTCCACTCCCAAAAACATGCACATGGAAGGAGCTGCTGCAAAAGCGATGCTGTGCTCGCTGCTGCTCCTCCTGAAGCTCTGGCTGCTAAATCTGAGGCTTTCCTTCCAATTTCAAGCTGCAAAGCACTTGCTGAATTGCAGGGAAAGTCCGGGAGGCATTTGCTGTGCTGGCACACTTTCTCCTTCCTAGACAGAGTGGAAAAGCTTTTCCCTGCCGTGTAGGCGACAAGAGACGCATTAGACGGGCATCCGGAGCTGTCCGAAGGTAAGCGCCTGTTGCCGGCCTCTTTCGGCACAAGCCCCCGCTCCGGAGCGCACCGCGGCCGGCCGGAGGCTCTCTGCCGGCGAAGGTGCCGCTTCTCCGGCAAGGAAGCCTCAGCCGCTTCTCCTGCACACGGAGAGCGTGCTAGCTGCTGAAACGTGAAGAAAGAAGCTGCAGAACACTGGCACTGAGCGTGCAGCTTTCCAGCGGAGAGAAAAAGCTACTTGAACACTCTGCAAGCCTTTCCACTCCCAAAAACATGCACATGGAAGGAGCTGCTGCAAAAGCGATGCTGTGCTCGCTGCTGCTCCTCCTGAAGCTCTGGCTGCTAAATCTGAGGCTTTCCTTCCAATTTCAAGCTGCAAAGCACTTGCTGAATTGCAGGGAAAGTCCGGGAGGCATTTGCTGTGCTGGCAAACTTTCTCCTTCCTAGACAGAGTGGAAAAGCTTTTCCCTGCCGTGTAGGCGACAAGAGACGCATTAGACGGGCATCCGGAGCTGTCCGAAGGTAAGCGCCTGTTCCCGGCCTCTTTCGGCACAAGCCCCCGCTCCGGAGCGCACCGCGGCCGGCCGGAGGCTCTCTGCCGGCGAAGGTGCCGCTTCTCCGGCAAGGAAGCCTCAGCCGCTTCTCCTGCACACGGAGAGCGTGCTAGCTGCTGAAACGTGAAGAAAGAAGCTGCAGAACACTGGCACTGAGCGTGCAGCTTTCCAGCGGAGAGAAAAAGCTACTTGAACACTCTGCAAGCCTTTCCACTCCCAAAAACATGCACATGGAAGGAGCTGCTGCAAAAGCGATGCTGTGCTCGCTGCTGCTCCTCCTGAAGCTCTGGCTGCTAAATCTGAGGCTTTCCTTCCAATTTCAAGCTGCAAAGCACTTGCTGAATTGCAGGGAAAGTCCGGGAGGCATTTGCTGTGCTGGCACACTTTCTCCTTCCTAGACAGAGTGGAAAAGCTTTTCCCTGCCGTGTAGGCGACAAGAGACGCATTAGACGGGCATCCGGAGCTGTCCGAAGGTAAGCGCCTGTTGCCGGCCTCTTTCGGCACAAGCCCCCGCTCCGGAGCGCACCGCGGCCGGCCGGAGGCTCTCTGCCGGCGAAGGTGCCGCTTCTCCGGCAAGGAAGCCTCAGCCGCTTCTCCTGCACACGGAGAGCGTGCTAGCTGCTGAAACGTGAAGAAAGAAGCTGCAGAACACTGGCACTGAGCCTGCAGCTTTCCAGCGGAGAGAAAAAGCTACTTGAACACTCTGCAAGCCTTTCCACTCCCAAAAACATGCACATGGAAGGAGCTGCTGCAAAAGCGATGCTGTGCTCGCTGCTGCTCCTCCTGAAGCTCTGGCTGCTAAATCTGAGGCTTTCCTTCCAATTTCAAGCTGCAAAGCACTTGCTGAATTGCAGGGAAAGTCCGGGAGGCATTTGCTGTGCTGGCACACTTTCTCCTTCCTAGACAGAGTGGAAAAGCTTTTCCCTGCCGTGTAGGCGACAAGAGACGCATTAGACGGGCATCCGGAGCTGTCCGAAGGTAAGCGCCTGTTGCCGGCCTCTTTCGGCACAAGCCCCCGCTCCGGAGCGCACCGCGGCCGTCAGGATGCTCTCTGCCGGCGAAGATGCCGCTTCTCCGGCAAGGAAGCCTCAGCCGCTTCTCCTGCACACGGAGAGCGTGCTAGCTGCTGAAACGTGAAGAAAGAAGCTGCAGAACACTGGCACTGAGCGTGCAGCTTTCCAGCGGAGAGAAAAAGCTACTTGAACACTCTGCAAGCCTTTCCACTCCCAAAAACATGCACATGGAAGGAGCTGCTGCAAAAGCGATGCTGTGCTCGCTGCTGCTCCTCCTGAAGCTCTGGCTGCTAAATCTGAGGCTTTCCTTCCAATTTCAAGCTGCAAAGCACTTGCTGAATTGCAGGGAAAGTCCGGGAGGCATTTGCTGTGCTGGCAAACTTTCTCCTTCCTAGACAGAGTGGAAAAGCTTTTCCCTGCCGTGTAGGCGACAAGAGACGCATTAGACGGGCATCCGGAGCTGTCCGAAGGTAAGCGCCTGTTCCCGGCCTCTTTCGGCACAAGCCCCCGCTCCGGAGCGCACCGCGGCCGGCCGGAGGCTCTCTGCCGGCGAAGGTGCCGCTTCTCCGGCAAGGAAGCCTCAGCCGCTTCTCCTGCACACGGAGAGCGTGCTAGCTGCTGAAACGTGAAGAAAGAAGCTGCAGAACACTGGCACTGAGCCTGCAGCTTTCCAGCGGAGAGAAAAAGCTACTTGAACACTCTGCAAGCCTTTCCACTCCCAAAAACATGCACATGGAAGGAGCTGCTGCAAAAGCGATGCTGTGCTCGCTGCTGCTCCTCCTGAAGCTCTGGCTGCTAAATCTGAGGCTTTCCTTCCAATTTCAAGCTGCAAAGCACTTGCTGAATTGCAGGGAAAGTCCGGGAGGCATTTGCTGTGCTGGCACACTTTCTCCTTCCTAGACAGAGTGGAAAAGCTTTTCCCTGCCGTGTAGGCGACAAGAGACGCATTAGACGGGCATCCGGAGCTGTCCGAAGGTAAGCGCCTGTTGCCGGCCTCTTTCGGCACAAGCCCCCGCTCCGGAGCGCACCGCGGCCGGCCGGAGGCTCTCTGCCGGCGAAGGTGCCGCTTCTCCGGCAAGGAAGCCTCAGCCGCTTCTCCTGCACACGGAGAGCGTGCTAGCTGCTGAAACGTGAAGAAAGAAGCTGCAGAACACTGGCACTGAGCGTGCAGCTTTCCAGCGGAGAGAAAAAGCTACTTGAACACTCTGCAAGCCTTTCCACTCCCAAAAACATGCACATGGAAGGAGCTGCTGCAAAAGCGATGCTGTGCTCGCTGCTGCTCCTCCTGAAGCTCTGGCTGCTAAATCTGAGGCTTTCCTTCCAATTTCAAGCTGCAAAGCACTTGCTGAATTGCAGGGAAAGTCCGGGAGGCATTTGCTGTGCTGGCACACTTTCTCCTTCCTAGACAGAGTGGAAAAGCTTTTCCCTGCCGTGTAGGCGACAAGAGACGCATTAGACGGGCATCCGGAGCTGTCCGAAGGTAAGCGCCTGTTGCCGGCCTCTTTCGGCACAAGCCCCCGCTCCGGAGCGCACCGCGGCCGTCAGGATGCTCTCTGCCGGCGAAGATGCCGCTTCTCCGGCAAGGAAGCCTCAGCCGCTTCTCCTGCACACGGAGAGCGTGCTAGCTGCTGAAACGTGAAGAAAGAAGCTGCAGAACACTGGCACTGAGCGTGCAGCTTTCCAGCGGAGAGAAAAAGCTACTTGAACACTCTGCAAGCCTTTCCACTCCCAAAAACATGCACATGGAAGGAGCTGCTGCAAAAGCGATGCTGTGCTCGCTGCTGCTCCTCCTGAAGCTCTGGCTGCTAAATCTGAGGCTTTCCTTCCAATTTCAAGCTGCAAAGCACTTGCTGAATTGCAGGGAAAGTCCGGGAGGCATTTGCTGTGCTGGCAAACTTTCTCCTTCCTAGACAGAGTGGAAAAGCTTTTCCCTGCCGTGTAGGCGACAAGAGACGCATTAGACGGGCATCCGGAGCTGTCCGAAGGTAAGCGCCTGTTCCCGGCCTCTTTCGGCACAAGCCCCCGCTCCGGAGCGCACCGCGGCCGGCCGGAGGCTCTCTGCCGGCGAAGGTGCCGCTTCTCCGGCAAGGAAGCCTCAGCCGCTTCTCCTGCACACGGAGAGCGTGCTAGCTGCTGAAACGTGAAGAAAGAAGCTGCAGAACACTGGCACTGAGCCTGCAGCTTTCCAGCGGAGAGAAAAAGCTACTTGAACACTCTGCAAGCCTTTCCACTCCCAAAAACATGCACATGGAAGGAGCTGCTGCAAAAGCGATGCTGTGCTCGCTGCTGCTCCTCCTGAAGCTCTGGCTGCTAAATCTGAGGCTTTCCTTCCAATTTCAAGCTGCAAAGCACTTGCTGAATTGCAGGGAAAGTCCGGGAGGCATTTGCTGTGCTGGCACACTTTCTCCTTCCTAGACAGAGTGGAAAAGCTTTTCCCTGCCGTGTAGGCGACAAGAGACGCATTAGACGGGCATCCGGAGCTGTCCGAAGGTAAGCGCCTGTTGCCGGCCTCTTTCGGCACAAGCCCCCGCTCCGGAGCGCACCGCGGCCGGCCGGAGGCTCTCTGCCGGCGAAGGTGCCGCTTCTCCGGCAAGGAAGCCTCAGCCGCTTCTCCTGCACACGGAGAGCGTGCTAGCTGCTGAAACGTGAAGAAAGAAGCTGCAGAACACTGGCACTGAGCGTGCAGCTTTCCAGCGGAGAGAAAAAGCTACTTGAACACTCTGCAAGCCTTTCCACTCCCAAAAACATGCACATGGAAGGAGCTGCTGCAAAAGCGATGCTGTGCTCGCTGCTGCTCCTCCTGAAGCTCTGGCTGCTAAATCTGAGGCTTTCCTTCCAATTTCAAGCTGCAAAGCACTTGCTGAATTGCAGGGAAAGTCCGGGAGGCATTTGCTGTGCTGGCACACTTTCTCCTTCCTAGACAGAGTGGAAAAGCTTTTCCCTGCCGTGTAGGCGACAAGAGACGCATTAGACGGGCATCCGGAGCTGTCCGAAGGTAAGCGCCTGTTGCCGGCCTCTTTCGGCACAAGCCCCCGCTCCGGAGCGCACCGCGGCCGGCCGGAGGCTCTCTGCCGGCGAAGGTGCCGCTTCTCCGGCAAGGAAGCCTCAGCCGCTTCTCCTGCACACGGAGAGCGTGCTAGCTGCTGAAACGTGAAGAAAGAAGCTGCAGAACACTGGCACTGAGCGTGCAGCTTTCCAGCGGAGAGAAAAAGCTACTTGAACACTCTGCAAGCCTTTCCACTCCCAAAAACATGCACATGGAAGGAGCTGCTGCAAAAGCGATGCTGTGCTCGCTGCTGCTCCTCCTGAAGCTCTGGCTGCTAAATCTGAGGCTTTCCTTCCAATTTCAAGCTGCAAAGCACTTGCTGAATTGCAGGGAAAGTCCGGGAGGCATTTGCTGTGCTGGCACACTTTCTCCTTCCTAGACAGAGTGGAAAAGCTTTTCCCTGCCGTGTAGGCGACAAGAGACGCATTAGACGGGCATCCGGAGCTGTCCGAAGGTAAGCGCCTGTTGCCGGCCTCTTTCGGCACAAGCCCCCGCTCCGGAGCGCACCGCGGCCGGCCGGAGGCTCTCTGCCGGCGAAGGTGCCGCTTCTCCGGCAAGGAAGCCTCAGCCGCTTCTCCTGCACACGGAGAGCGTGCTAGCTGCTGAAACGTGAAGAAAGAAGCTGCAGAACACTGGCACTGAGCCTGCAGCTTTCCAGCGGAGAGAAAAAGCTACTTGAACACTCTGCAAGCCTTTCCACTCCCAAAAACATGCACATGGAAGGAGCTGCTGCAAAAGCGATGCTGTGCTCGCTGCTGCTCCTCCTGAAGCTCTGGCTGCTAAATCTGAGGCTTTCCTTCCAATTTCAAGCTGCAAAGCACTTGCTGAATTGCAGGGAAAGTCCGGGAGGCATTTGCTGTGCTGGCACACTTTCTCCTTCCTAGACAGAGTGGAAAAGCTTTTCCCTGCCGTGTAGGCGACAAGAGACGCATTAGACGGGCATCCGGAGCTGTCCGAAGGTAAGCGCCTGTTCCCGGCCTCTTTCGGCACAAGCCCCCGCTCCGGAGCGCACCGCGGCCGGCCGGAGGCTCTCTGCCGGCGAAGGTGCCGCTTCTCCGGCAAGGAAGCCTCAGCCGCTTCTCCTGCACACGGAGAGCGTGCTAGCTGCTGAAACGTGAAGAAAGAAGCTGCAGAACACTGGCACTGAGCCTGCAGCTTTCCAGCGGAGACAAAAAGCTACTTGAACACTCTGCAAGCCTTTCCACTCCCAAAAACATGCACATGGAAGGAGCTGCTGCAAAAGCGATGCTGTGCTCGCTGCTGCTCCTCCTGAAGCTCTGGCTGCTAAATCTGAGGCTTTCCTTCCAATTTCAAGCTGCAAAGCACTTGCTGAATTGCAGGGAAAGTCCGGGAGGCATTTGCTGTGCTGGCACACTTTCTCCTTCCTAGACAGAGTGGAAAAGCTTTTCCCTGCCGTGTAGGCGACAAGAGACGCATTAGACGGGCATCCGGAGCTGTCCGAAGGTAAGCGCCTGTTCCCGGCCTCTTTCGGCACAAGCCCCCGCTCCGGAGCGCACCGCGGCCGGCAGGATGCTCTCTGCCGGCGAAGGTGCCGCTTCTCCGGCAAGGAAGCCTCAGCCGCTTCTCCTGCACACGGAGAGCGTGCTAGCTGCTGAAACGTGAAGAAAGAAGCTGCAGAACACTGGCACTGAGCGTGCAGCTTTCCAGCGGAGAGAAAAAGCTACTTGAACACTCTGCAAGCCTTCCAACTCCCAAAAACATGCACATGGAAGGAGCTGCTGCAAAAGCGATGCTGTGCTCGCTGCTGCTCCTCCTGAAGCTCTGGCTGCTAAATCTGAGGCTTTCCTTCCAATTTCAAGCTGCAAAGCACTTGCTGAATTGCAGGGAAAGTCCGGGAGGCATTTGCTGTGCTGGCACACTTTCTCCTTCCTAGACAGAGTGGAAAAGCTTTTCCCTGCCGTGTAGGCGACAAGAGACGCATTAGACGGGCATCCGGAGCTGTCCGAAGGTAAGCGCCTGTTGCCGGCCTCTTTCGGCACAAGCCCCCGCTCCGGAGCGCACCGCGGCCGGCCGGAGGCTCTCTGCCGGCGAAGGTGCCGCTTCTCCGGCAAGGAAGCCTCAGCCGCTTCTCCTGCACACGGAGAGCGTGCTAGCTGCTGAAACGTGAAGAAAGAAGCTGCAGAACACTGGCACTGAGCCTGCAGCTTTCCAGCGGAGAGAAAAAGCTACTTGAACACTCTGCAAGCCTTTCCACTCCCAAAAACATGCACATGGAAGGAGCTGCTGCAAAAGCGATGCTGTGCTCGCTGCTGCTCCTCCTGAAGCTCTGGCTGCTAAATCTGAGGCTTTCCTTCCAATTTCAAGCTGCAAAGCACTTGCTGAATTGCAGGGAAAGTCCGGGAGGCATTTGCTGTGCTGGCACACTTTCTCCTTCCTAGACAGAGTGGAAAAGCTTTTCCCTGCCGTGTAGGCGACAAGAGACGCATTAGACGGGCATCCGGAGCTGTCCGAAGGTAAGCGCCTGTTGCCGGCCTCTTTCGGCACAAGCCCCCGCTCCGGAGCGCACCGCGGCCGGCAGGATGCTCTCTGCCGGCGAAGGTGCCGCTTCTCCGGCAAGGAAGCCTCAGCCGCTTCTCCTGCACACGGAGAGCGTGCTAGCTGCTGAAACGTGAAGAAAGAAGCTGCAGAACACTGGCACTGAGCCTGCAGCTTTCCAGCGGAGAGAAAAAGCTACTTGAACACTCTGCAAGCCTTTCCACTCCCAAAAACATGCACATGGAAGGAGCTGCTGCAAAAGCGATGCTGTGCTCGCTGCTGCTCCTCCTGAAGCTCTGGCTGCTAAATCTGAGGCTTTCCTTCCAATTTCAAGCTGCAAAGCACTTGCTGAATTGCAGGGAAAGTCCGGGAGGCATTTGCTGTGCTGGCACACTTTCTCCTTCCTAGACAGAGTGGAAAAGCTTTTCCCTGCCGTGTAGGCGACAAGAGACGCATTAGACGGGCATCCGGAGCTGTCCGAAGGTAAGCGCCTGTTGCCGGCCTCTTTCGGCACAAGCCCCCGCTCCGGAGCGCACCGCGGCCGGCCGGAGGCTCTCTGCCGGCGAAGGTGCCGCTTCTCCGGCAAGGAAGCCTCAGCCGCTTCTCCTGCACACGGAGAGCGTGCTAGCTGCTGAAACGTGAAGAAAGAAGCTGCAGAACACTGGCACTGAGCGTGCAGCTTTCCAGCGGAGAGAAAAAGCTACTTGAACACTCTGCAAGCCTTTCCACTCCCAAAAACATGCACATGGAAGGAGCTGCTGCAAAAGCGATGCTGTGCTCGCTGCTGCTCCTCCTGAAGCTCTGGCTGCTAAATCTGAGGCTTTCCTTCCAATTTCAAGCTGCAAAGCACTTGCTGAATTGCAGGGAAAGTCCGGGAGGCATTTGCTGTGCTGGCACACTTTCTCCTTCCTAGACAGAGTGGAAAAGCTTTTCCCTGCCGTGTAGGCGACAAGAGACGCATTAGACGGGCATCCGGAGCTGTCCGAAGGTAAGCGCCTGTTCCCGGCCTCTTTCGGCACAAGCCCCCGCTCCGGAGCGCACCGCGGCCGGCAGGATGCTCTCTGCCGGCGAAGGTGCCGCTTCTCCGGCAAGGAAGCCTCAGCCGCTTCTCCTGCACACGGAGAGCGTGCTAGCTGCTGAAACGTGAAGAAAGAAGCTGCAGAACACTGGCACTGAGCGTGCAGCTTTCCAGCGGAGAGAAAAAGCTACTTGAACACTCTGCAAGCCTTCCAACTCCCAAAAACATGCACATGGAAGGAGCTGCTGCAAAAGCGATGCTGTGCTCGCTGCTGCTCCTCCTGAAGCTCTGGCTGCTAAATCTGAGGCTTTCCTTCCAATTTCAAGCTGCAAAGCACTTGCTGAATTGCAGGGAAAGTCCGGGAGGCATTTGCTGTGCTGGCACACTTTCTCCTTCCTAGACAGAGTGGAAAAGCTTTTCCCTGCCGTGTAGGCGACAAGAGACGCATTAGACGGGCATCCGGAGCTGTCCGAAGGTAAGCGCCTGTTGCCGGCCTCTTTCGGCACAAGCCCCCGCTCCGGAGCGCACCGCGGCCGGCCGGAGGCTCTCTGCCGGCGAAGGTGCCGCTTCTCCGGCAAGGAAGCCTCAGCCGCTTCTCCTGCACACGGAGAGCGTGCTAGCTGCTGAAACGTGAAGAAAGAAGCTGCAGAACACTGGCACTGAGCCTGCAGCTTTCCAGCGGAGAGAAAAAGCTACTTGAACACTCTGCAAGCCTTTCCACTCCCAAAAACATGCACATGGAAGGAGCTGCTGCAAAAGCGATGCTGTGCTCGCTGCTGCTCCTCCTGAAGCTCTGGCTGCTAAATCTGAGGCTTTCCTTCCAATTTCAAGCTGCAAAGCACTTGCTGAATTGCAGGGAAAGTCCGGGAGGCATTTGCTGTGCTGGCACACTTTCTCCTTCCTAGACAGAGTGGAAAAGCTTTTCCCTGCCGTGTAGGCGACAAGAGACGCATTAGACGGGCATCCGGAGCTGTCCGAAGGTAAGCGCCTGTTCCCGGCCTCTTTCGGCACAAGCCCCCGCTCCGGAGCGCACCGCGGCCGGCCGGAGGCTCTCTGCAGGCGAAGGTGCCGCTTCTCCGGCAAGGAAGCCTCAGCCGCTTCTCCTGCACACGGAGAGCGTGCTAGCTGCTGAAACGTGAAGAAAGAAGCTGCAGAACACTGGCACTGAGCCTGCAGCTTTCCAGCGGAGAGAAAAAGCTGCTTGAACACTCTGCAAGCCTTTCCACTCCCAAAAACATGCACATGGAAGGAGCTGCTGCAAAAGCGATGCTGTGCTCGCTGCTGCTCCTCCTGAAGCTCTGGCTGCTAAATCTGAGGCTTTCCTTCCAATTTCAAGCTGCAAAGCACTTGCTGAATTGCAGGGAAAGTCCGGGAGGCATTTGCTGTGCTGGCACACTTTCTCCTTCCTAGACAGAGTGGAAAAGCTTTTCCCTGCCGTGTAGGCGACAAGAGACGCATTAGACGGGCATCCGGAGCTGTCCGAAGGTAAGCGCCTGTTCCCGGCCTCTTTCGGCACAAGCCCCCGCTCCGGAGCGCACCGCGGCCGGCCGGAGGCTCTCTGCCGGCGAAGGTGCCGCTTCTCCGGCAAGGAAGCCTCAGCCGCTTCTCCTGCACACGGAGAGCGTGCTAGCTGCTGAAACGTGAAGAAAGAAGCTGCAGAACACTGGCACTGAGCCTGCAGCTTTCCAGCGGAGAGAAAAAGCTACTTGAACACTCTGCAAGCCTTTCCACTCCCAAAAACATGCACATGGAAGGAGCTGCTGCAAAAGCGATGCTGTGCTCGCTGCTGCTCCTCCTGAAGCTCTGGCTGCTAAATCTGAGGCTTTCCTTCCAATTTCAAGCTGCAAAGCACTTGCTGAATTGCAGGGAAAGTCCGGGAGGCATTTGCTGTGCTGGCACACTTTCTCCTTCCTAGACAGAGTGGAAAAGCTTTTCCCTGCCGTGTAGGCGACAAGAGACGCATTAGACGGGCATCCGGAGCTGTCCGAAGGTAAGCGCCTGTTGCCGGCCTCTTTCGGCACAAGCCCCCGCTCCGGAGCGCACCGCGGCCGGCCGGAGGCTCTCTGCCGGCGAAGGTGCCGCTTCTCCGGCAAGGAAGCCTCAGCCGCTTCTCCTGCACACGGAGAGCGTGCTAGCTGCTGAAACGTGAAGAAAGAAGCTGCAGAACACTGGCACTGAGCCTGCAGCTTTCCAGCGGAGAGAAAAAGCTACTTGAACACTCTGCAAGCCTTTCCACTCCCAAAAACATGCACATGGAAGGAGCTGCTGCAAAAGCGATGCTGTGCTCGCTGCTGCTCCTCCTGAAGCTCTGGCTGCTAAATCTGAGGCTTTCCTTCCAATTTCAAGCTGCAAAGCACTTGCTGAATTGCAGGGAAAGTCCGGGAGGCATTTGCTGTGCTGGCACACTTTCTCCTTCCTAGACAGAGTGGAAAAGCTTTTCCCTGCCGTGTAGGCGACAAGAGACGCATTAGACGGGCATCCGGAGCTGTCCGAAGGTAAGCGCCTGTTGCCGGCCTCTTTCGGCACAAGCCCCCGCTCCGGAGCGCACCGCGGCCGGCCGGAGGCTCTCTGCCGGCGAAGGTGCCGCTTCTCCGGCAAGGAAGCCTCAGCCGCTTCTCCTGCACACGGAGAGCGTGCTAGCTGCTGAAACGTGAAGAAAGAAGCTGCAGAACACTGGCACTGAGCCTGCAGCTTTCCAGCGGAGAGAAAAAGCTACTTGAACACTCTGCAAGCCTTTCCACTCCCAAAAACATGCACATGGAAGGAGCTGCTGCAAAAGCGATGCTGTGCTCGCTGCTGCTCCTCCTGAAGCTCTGGCTGCTAAATCTGAGGCTTTCCTTCCAATTTCAAGCTGCAAAGCACTTGCTGAATTGCAGGGAAAGTCCGGGAGGCATTTGCTGTGCTGGCACACTTTCTCCTTCCTAGACAGAGTGGAAAAGCTTTTCCCTGCCGTGTAGGCGACAAGAGACGCATTAGACGGGCATCCGGAGCTGTCCGAAGGTAAGCGCCTGTTCCCGGCCTCTTTCGGCACAAGCCCCCGCTCCGGAGCGCACCGCGGCCGGCCGGAGGCTCTCTGCCGGCGAAGGTGCCGCTTCTCCGGCAAGGAAGCCTCAGCCGCTTCTCCTGCACACGGAGAGCGTGCTAGCTGCTGAAACGTGAAGAAAGAAGCTGCAGAACACTGGCACTGAGCCTGCAGCTTTCCAGCGGAGAGAAAAAGCTACTTGAACACTCTGCAAGCCTTTCCACTCCCAAAAACATGCACATGGAAGGAGCTGCTGCAAAAGCGATGCTGTGCTCGCTGCTGCTCCTCCTGAAGCTCTGGCTGCTAAATCTGAGGCTTTCCTTCCAATTTCAAGCTGCAAAGCACTTGCTGAATTGCAGGGAAAGTCCGGGAGGCATTTGCTGTGCTGGCACACTTTCTCCTTCCTAGACAGAGTGGAAAAGCTTTTCCCTGCCGTGTAGGCGACAAGAGACGCATTAGACGGGCATCCGGAGCTGTCCGAAGGTAAGCGCCTGTTCCCGGCCTCTTTCGGCACAAGCCCCCGCTCCGGAGCGCACCGCGGCCGGCAGGATGCTCTCTGCCGGCGAAGGTGCCGCTTCTCCGGCAAGGAAGCCTCAGCCGCTTCTCCTGCACACGGAGAGCGTGCTAGCTGCTGAAACGTGAAGAAAGAAGCTGCAGAACACTGGCACTGAGCGTGCAGCTTTCCAGCGGAGAGAAAAAGCTACTTGAACACTCTGCAAGCCTTCCAACTCCCAAAAACATGCACATGGAAGGAGCTGCTGCAAAAGCGATGCTGTGCTCGCTGCTGCTCCTCCTGAAGCTCTGGCTGCTAAATCTGAGGCTTTCCTTCCAATTTCAAGCTGCAAAGCACTTGCTGAATTGCAGGGAAAGTCCGGGAGGCATTTGCTGTGCTGGCACACTTTCTCCTTCCTAGACAGAGTGGAAAAGCTTTTCCCTGCCGTGTAGGCGACAAGAGACGCATTAGACGGGCATCCGGAGCTGTCCGAAGGTAAGCGCCTGTTGCCGGCCTCTTTCGGCACAAGCCCCCGCTCCGGAGCGCACCGCGGCCGGCCGGAGGCTCTCTGCCGGCGAAGGTGCCGCTTCTCCGGCAAGGAAGCCTCAGCCGCTTCTCCTGCACACGGAGAGCGTGCTAGCTGCTGAAACGTGAAGAAAGAAGCTGCAGAACACTGGCACTGAGCCTGCAGCTTTCCAGCGGAGAGAAAAAGCTACTTGAACACTCTGCAAGCCTTTCCACTCCCAAAAACATGCACATGGAAGGAGCTGCTGCAAAAGCGATGCTGTGCTCGCTGCTGCTCCTCCTGAAGCTCTGGCTGCTAAATCTGAGGCTTTCCTTCCAATTTCAAGCTGCAAAGCACTTGCTGAATTGCAGGGAAAGTCCGGGAGGCATTTGCTGTGCTGGCACACTTTCTCCTTCCTAGACAGAGTGGAAAAGCTTTTCCCTGCCGTGTAGGCGACAAGAGACGCATTAGACGGGCATCCGGAGCTGTCCGAAGGTAAGCGCCTGTTCCCGGCCTCTTTCGGCACAAGCCCCCGCTCCGGAGCGCACCGCGGCCGGCCGGAGGCTCTCTGCCGGCGAAGGTGCCGCTTCTCCGGCAAGGAAGCCTCAGCCGCTTCTCCTGCACACGGAGAGCGTGCTAGCTGCTGAAACGTGAAGAAAGAAGCTGCAGAACACTGGCACTGAGCCTGCAGCTTTCCAGCGGAGAGAAAAAGCTGCTTGAACACTCTGCAAGCCTTTCCACTCCCAAAAACATGCACATGGAAGGAGCTGCTGCAAAAGCGATGCTGTGCTCGCTGCTGCTCCTCCTGAAGCTCTGGCTGCTAAATCTGAGGCTTTCCTTCCAATTTCAAGCTGCAAAGCACTTGCTGAATTGCAGGGAAAGTCCGGGAGGCATTTGCTGTGCTGGCACACTTTCTCCTTCCTAGACAGAGTGGAAAAGCTTTTCCCTGCCGTGTAGGCGACAAGAGACGCATTAGACGGGCATCCGGAGCTGTCCGAAGGTAAGCGCCTGTTGCCGGCCTCTTTCGGCACAAGCCCCCGCTCCGGAGCGCACCGCGGCCGGCCGGAGGCTCTCTGCCGGCGAAGGTGCCGCTTCTCCGGCAAGGAAGCCTCAGCCGCTTCTCCTGCACACGGAGAGCGTGCTAGCTGCTGAAACGTGAAGAAAGAAGCTGCAGAACACTGGCACTGAGCGTGCAGCTTTCCAGCGGAGAGAAAAAGCTACTTGAACACTCTGCAAGCCTTTCCACTCCCAAAAACATGCACATGGAAGGAGCTGCTGCAAAAGCGATGCTGTGCTCGCTGCTGCTCCTCCTGAAGCTCTGGCTGCTAAATCTGAGGCTTTCCTTCCAATTTCAAGCTGCAAAGCACTTGCTGAATTGCAGGGAAAGTCCGGGAGGCATTTGCTGTGCTGGCACACTTTCTCCTTCCTAGACAGAGTGGAAAAGCTTTTCCCTGCCGTGTAGGCGACAAGAGACGCATTAGACGGGCATCCGGAGCTGTCCGAAGGTAAGCGCCTGTTGCCGGCCTCTTTCGGCACAAGCCCCCGCTCCGGAGCGCACCGCGGCCGGCCGGAGGCTCTCTGCCGGCGAAGGTGCCGCTTCTCCGGCAAGGAAGCCTCAGCCGCTTCTCCTGCACACGGAGAGCGTGCTAGCTGCTGAAACGTGAAGAAAGAAGCTGCAGAACACTGGCACTGAGCGTGCAGCTTTCCAGCGGAGAGAAAAAGCTACTTGAACACTCTGCAAGCCTTTCCACTCCCAAAAACATGCACATGGAAGGAGCTGCTGCAAAAGCGATGCTGTGCTCGCTGCTGCTCCTCCTGAAGCTCTGGCTGCTAAATCTGAGGCTTTCCTTCCAATTTCAAGCTGCAAAGCACTTGCTGAATTGCAGGGAAAGTCCGGGAGGCATTTGCTGTGCTGGCACACTTTCTCCTTCCTAGACAGAGTGGAAAAGATTTTCCCTGCCGTGTAGGCGACAAGAGACGCATTAGACGGGCATCCGGAGCTGTCCGAAGGTAAGCGCCTGTTGCCGGCCTCTTTCGGCACAAGCCCCCGCTCCGGAGCGCACCGCGGCCGGCCGGAGGCTCTCTGCCGGCGAAGGTGCCTCGTCTCCGGCAAGGAAGCCTCAGCCGCTTCTCCTGCACACGGAGAGCGTGCTAGCTGCTGAAACGTGAAGAAAGAAGCTGCAGAACACTGGCACTGAGCGTGCAGCTTTCCAGCGGAGAGAAAAAGCTACTTGAACACTCTGCAAGCCTTTCCACTCCCAAAAACATGCACATGGAAGGAGCTGCTGCAAAAGCGATGCTGTGCTCGCTGCTGCTCCTCCTGAAGCTCTGGCTGCTAAATCTGAGGCTTTCCTTCCAATTTCAAGCTGCAAAGCACTTGCTGAATTGCAGGGAAAGTCCGGGAGGCATTTGCTGTGCTGGCACACTTTCTCCTTCCTAGACAGAGTGGAAAAGCTTTTCCCTGCCGTGTAGGCGACAAGAGACGCATTAGACGGGCATCCGGAGCTGTCCGAAGGTAAGCGCCTGTTCCCGGCCTCTTTCGGCACAAGCCCCCGCTCCGGAGCGCACCGCGGCCGGCCGGAGGCTCTCTGCCGGCGAAGGTGCCGCTTCTCCGGCAAGGAAGCCTCAGCCGCTTCTCCTGCACACGGAGAGCGTGCTAGCTGCTGAAACGTGAAGAAAGAAGCTGCAGAACACTGGCACTGAGCGTGCAGCTTTCCAGCGGAGAGAAAAAGCTACTTGAACACTCTGCAAGCCTTTCCACTCCCAAAAACATGCACATGGAAGGAGCTGCTGCAAAAGCGATGCTGTGCTCGCTGCTGCTCCTCCTGAAGCTTTGGCTGCTAAATCTGAGGCTTTCCTTCCAATTTCAAGCTGCAAAGCACTTGCTGAATTGCAGGGAAAGTCCGGGAGGCATTTGCTGTGCTGGCACACTTTCTCCTTCCTAGACAGAGTGGAAAAGCTTTTCCCTGCCGTGTAGGCGACAAGAGACGCATTAGACGGGCATCCGGAGCTGTCCGAAGGTAAGCGCCTGTTGCCGGCCTCTTTCGGCACAAGCCCCCGCTCCGGAGCGCACCGCGGCCGGCCGGAGGCTCTCTGCCGGCGAAGGTGCCTCGTCTCCGGCAAGGAAGCCTCAGCCGCTTCTCCTGCACACGGAGAGCGTGCTAGCTGCTGAAACGTGAAGAAAGAAGCTGCAGAACACTGGCACTGAGCGTGCAGCTTTCCAGCGGAGAGAAAAAGCTACTTGAACACTCTGCAAGCCTTTCCACTCCCAAAAACATGCACATGGAAGGAGCTGCTGCAAAAGCGATGCTGTGCTCGCTGCTGCTCCTCCTGAAGCTCTGGCTGCTAAATCTGAGGCTTTCCTTCCAATTTCAAGCTGCAAAGCACTTGCTGAATTGCAGGGAAAGTCCGGGAGGCATTTGCTCTGCTGGCACACTTTCTCCTTCCTAGACAGAGTGGAAAAGCTTTTCCCTGCCGTGTAGGCGACAAGAGACGCATTAGACGGGCATCCGGAGCTGTCCGAAGGTAAGCGCCTGTTGCCGGCCTCTTTCGGCACAAGCCCCCGCTCCGGAGCGCACCGCGGCCGGCCGGAGGCTCTCTGCCGGCGAAGGTGCCTCGTCTCCGGCAAGGAAGCCTCAGCCGCTTCTCCTGCACACGGAGAGCGTGCTAGCTGCTGAAACGTGAAGAAAGAAGCTGCAGAACACTGGCACTGAGCGTGCAGCTTTCCAGCGGAGAGAAAAAGCTACTTGAACACTCTGCAAGCCTTTCCACTCCCAAAAACATGCACATGGAAGGAGCTGCTGCAAAAGCGATGCTGTGCTCGCTGCTGCTCCTCCTGAAGCTCTGGCTGCTAAATCTGAGGCTTTCCTTCCAATTTCAAGCTGCAAAGCACTTGCTGAATTGCAGGGAAAGTCCGGGAGGCATTTGCTCTGCTGGCACACTTTCTCCTTCCTAGACAGAGTGGAAAAGCTTTTCCCTGCCGTGTAGGCGACAAGAGACGCATTAGACGGGCATCCGGAGCTGTCCGAAGGTAAGCGCCTGTTCCCGGCCTCTTTCGGCACAAGCCCCCGCTCCGGAGCGCACCGCGGCCGGCCGGAGGCTCTCTGCCGGCGAAGGTGCCTCGTCTCCGGCAAGGAAGCCTCAGCCGCTTCTCCTGCACACGGAGAGCGTGCTAGCTGCTGAAACGTGAAGAAAGAAGCTGCAGAACACTGGCACTGAGCGTGCAGCTTTCCAGCGGAGAGAAAAAGCTACTTGAACACTCTGCAAGCCTTTCCACTCCCAAAAACATGCACATGGAAGGAGCTGCTGCAAAAGCGATGCTGTGCTCGCTGCTGCTCCTCCTGAAGCTCTGGCTGCTAAATCTGAGGCTTTCCTTCCAATTTCAAGCTGCAAAGCACTTGCTGAATTGCAGGGAAAGTCCGGGAGGCATTTGCTGTGCTGGCACACTTTCTCCTTCCTAGACAGAGTGGAAAAGCTTTTCCCTGCCGTGTAGGCGACAAGAGACGCATTAGACGGGCATCCGGAGCTGTCCGAAGGTAAGCGCCTGTTCCCGGCCTCTTTCGGCACAAGCCCCCGCTCCGGAGCGCACCGCGGCCGGCCGGAGGCTCTCTGCCGGCGAAGGTGCCTCGTCTCCGGCAAGGAAGCCTCAGCCGCTTCTCCTGCACACGGAGAGCGTGCTAGCTGCTGAAACGTGAAGAAAGAAGCTGCAGAACACTGGCACTGAGCGTGCAGCTTTCCAGCGGAGAGAAAAAGCTACTTGAACACTCTGCAAGCCTTTCCACTCCCAAAAACATGCACATGGAAGGAGCTGCTGCAAAAGCGATGCTGTGCTCGCTGCTGCTCCTCCTGAAGCTCTGGCTGCTAAATCTGAGGCTTTCCTTCCAATTTCAAGCTGCAAAGCACTTGCTGAATTGCAGGGAAAGTCCGGGAGGCATTTGCTGTGCTGGCACACTTTCTCCTTCCTAGACAGAGTGGAAAAGCTTTTCCCTGCCGTGTAGGCGACAAGAGACGCATTAGACGGGCATCCGGAGCTGTCCGAAGGTAAGCGCCTGTTCCCGGCCTCTTTCGGCACAAGCCCCCGCTCCGGAGCGCACCGCGGCCGGCCGGAGGCTCTCTGCCGGCGAAGGTGCCTCGTCTCCGGCAAGGAAGCCTCAGCCGCTTCTCCTGCACACGGAGAGCGTGCTAGCTGCTGAAACGTGAAGAAAGAAGCTGCAGAACACTGGCACTGAGCGTGCAGCTTTCCAGCGGAGAGAAAAAGCTACTTGAACACTCTGCAAGCCTTTCCACTCCCAAAAACATGCACATGGAAGGAGCTGCTGCAAAAGCGATGCTGTGCTCGCTGCTGCTCCTCCTGAAGCTCTGGCTGCTAAATCTGAGGCTTTCCTTCCAATTTCAAGCTGCAAAGCACTTGCTGAATTGCAGGGAAAGTCCGGGAGGCATTTGCTGTGCTGGCACACTTTCTCCTTCCTAGACAGAGTGGAAAAGCTTTTCCCTGCCGTGTAGGCGACAAGAGACGCATTAGACGGGCATCCGGAGCTGTCCGAAGGTAAGCGCCTGTTCCCGGCCTCTTTCGGCACAAGCCCCCGCTCCGGAGCGCACCGCGGCCGGCCGGAGGCTCTCTGCCGGCGAAGGTGCCTCGTCTCCGGCAAGGAAGCCTCAGCCGCTTCTCCTGCACACGGAGAGCGTGCTAGCTGCTGAAACGTGAAGAAAGAAGCTGCAGAACACTGGCACTGAGCGTGCAGCTTTCCAGCGGAGAGAAAAAGCTACTTGAACACTCTGCAAGCCTTTCCACTCCCAAAAACATGCACATGGAAGGAGCTGCTGCAAAAGCGATGCTGTGCTCGCTGCTGCTGCTCCTGAAGCTCTGGCTGCTAAATCTGAGGCTTTCCTTCCAATTTCAAGCTGCAAAGCACTTGCTGAATTGCAGGGAAAGTCCGGGAGGCATTTGCTGTGCTGGCACACTTTCTCCTTCCTAGACAGAGTGGAAAAGCTTTTCCCTGCCGTGTAGGCGACAAGAGACGCATTAGACGGGCATCCGGAGCTGTCCGAAGGTAAGCGCCTGTTCCCGGCCTCTTTCGGCACAAGCCCCCGCTCCGGAGCGCACCGCGGCCGGCCGGAGGCTCTCTGCCGGCGAAGGTGCCTCGTCTCCGGCAAGGAAGCCTCAGCCGCTTCTCCTGCACACGGAGAGCGTGCTAGCTGCTGAAACGTCAAGAAAGAAGCTGCAGAACACTGGCACTGAGCGTGCAGCTTTCCAGCGGAGAGAAAAAGCTACTTGAACACTCTGCAAGCCTTTCCACTCCCAAAAACATGCACATGGAAGGAGCTGCTGCAAAAGCGATGCTGTGCTCGCTGCTGCTGCTCCTGAAGCTCTGGCTGCTAAATCTGAGGCTTTCCTTCCAATTTCAAGCTGCAAAGCACTTGCTGAATTGCAGGGAAAGTCCGGGAGGCATTTGCTCTGCTGGCACACTTTCTCCTTCCTAGACAGAGTGGAAAAGCTTTTCCCTGCCGTGTAGGCGACAAGAGACGCATTAGACGGGCATCCGGAGCTGTCCGAAGGTAAGCGCCTGTTCCCGGCCTCTTTCGGCACAAGCCCCCGCTCCGGAGCGCACCGCGGCCGGCCGGAGGCTCTCTGCCGGCGAAGGTGCCGCTTCTCCGGCAAGGAAGCCTCAGCCGCTTCTCCTGCACACGGAGAGCGTGCTAGCTGCTGAAACGTGAAGAAAGAAGCTGCAGAACACTGGCACTGAGCGTGCAGCTTTCCAGCGGAGAGAAAAAGCTACTTGAACACTCTGCAAGCCTTTCCACTCCCAAAAACATGCACATGGAAGGAGCTGCTGCAAAAGCGATGCTGTGCTCGCTGCTGCTCCTCCTGAAGCTCTGGCTGCTAAATCTGAGGCTTTCCTTCCAATTTCAAGCTGCAAAGCACTTGCTGAATTGCAGGGAAAGTCCGGGAGGCATTTGCTGTGCTGGCACACTTTCTCCTTCCTAGACAGAGTGGAAAAGCTTTTTCCTGCCGTGTAGGCGACAAGAGACGCATTAGACGGGCATCCGGAGCTGTCCGAAGGTAAGCGCCTGTTGCCGGCCTCTTTCGGCACAAGCCCCCGCTCCGGAGCGCACCGCGGCCGGCCGGAGGCTCTCTGCCGGCGAAGGTGCCTCGTCTCCGGCAAGGAAGCCTCAGCCGCTTCTCCTGCACACGGAGAGCGTGCTAGCTGCTGAAACGTGAAGAAAGAAGCTGCAGAACACTGGCACTGAGCGTGCAGCTTTCCAGCGGAGAGAAAAAGCTACTTGAACACTCTGCAAGCCTTTCCACTCCCAAAAACATGCACATGGAAGGAGCTGCTGCAAAAGCGATGCTGTGCTCGCTGCTGCTCCTCCTGAAGCTCTGGCTGCTAAATCTGAGGCTTTCCTTCCAATTTCAAGCTGCAAAGCACTTGCTGAATTGCAGGGAAAGTCCGGGAGGCATTTGCTGTGCTGGCACACTTTCTCCTTCCTAGACAGAGTGGAAAAGCTTTTCCCTGCCGTGTAGGCGACAAGAGACGCATTAGACGGGCATCCGGAGCTGTCCGAAGGTAAGCGCCTGTTCCCGGCCTCTTTCGGCACAAGCCCCCGCTCCGGAGCGCACCGCGGCCGGCCGGAGGCTCTCTGCCGGCGAAGGTGCCTCGTCTCCGGCAAGGAAGCCTCAGCCGCTTCTCCTGCACACGGAGAGCGTGCTAGCTGCTGAAACGTGAAGAAAGAAGCTGCAGAACACTGGCACTGAGCGTGCAGCTTTCCAGCGGAGAGAAAAAGCTACTTGAACACTCTGCAAGCCTTTCCACTCCCAAAAACATGCACATGGAAGGAGCTGCTGCAAAAGCGATGCTGTGCTCGCTGCTGCTGCTCCTGAAGCTCTGGCTGCTAAATCTGAGGCTTTCCTTCCAATTTCAAGCTGCAAAGCACTTGCTGAATTGCAGGGAAAGTCCGGGAGGCATTTGCTGTGCTGGCACACTTTCTCCTTCCTAGACAGAGTGGAAAAGCTTTTCCCTGCCGTGTAGGCGACAAGAGACGCATTAGACGGGCATCCGGAGCTGTCCGAAGGTAAGCGCCTGTTCCCGGCCTCTTTCGGCACAAGCCCCCGCTCCGGAGCGCACCGCGGCCGGCCGGAGGCTCTCTGCCGGCGAAGGTGCCTCGTCTCCGGCAAGGAAGCCTCAGCCGCTTCTCCTGCACACGGAGAGCGTGCTAGCTGCTGAAACGTGAAGAAAGAAGCTGCAGAACACTGGCACTGAGCGTGCAGCTTTCCAGCGGAGAGAAAAAGCTACTTGAACACTCTGCAAGCCTTTCCACTCCCAAAAACATGCACATGGAAGGAGCTGCTGCAAAAGCGATGCTGTGCTCGCTGCTGCTCCTCCTGAAGCTCTGGCTGCTAAATCTGAGGCTTTCCTTCCAATTTCAAGCTGCAAAGCACTTGCTGAATTGCAGGGAAAGTCCGGGAGGCATTTGCTGTGCTGGCACACTTTCTCCTTCCTAGACAGAGTGGAAAAGCTTTTCCCTGCCGTGTAGGCGACAAGAGACGCATTAGACGGGCATCCGGAGCTGTCCGAAGGTAAGCGCCTGTTCCCGGCCTCTTTCGGCACAAGCCCCCGCTCCGGAGCGCACCGCGGCCGGCCGGAGGCTCTCTGCCGGCGAAGGTGCCTCGTCTCCGGCAAGGAAGCCTCAGCCGCTTCTCCTGCACACGGAGAGCGTGCTAGCTGCTGAAACGTGAAGAAAGAAGCTGCAGAACACTGGCACTGAGCGTGCAGCTTTCCAGCGGAGAGAAAAAGCTACTTGAACACTCTGCAAGCCTTTCCACTCCCAAAAACATGCACATGGAAGGAGCTGCTGCAAAAGCGATGCTGTGCTCGCTGCTGCTCCTCCTGAAGCTCTGGCTGCTAAATCTGAGGCTTTCCTTCCAATTTCAAGCTGCAAAGCACTTGCTGAATTGCAGGGAAAGTCCGGGAGGCATTTGCTGTGCTGGCACACTTTCTCCTTCCTAGACAGAGTGGAAAAGCTTTTCCCTGCCGTGTAGGCGACAAGAGACGCATTAGACGGGCATCCGGAGCTGTCCGAAGGTAAGCGCCTGTTCCCGGCCTCTTTCGGCACAAGCCCCCGCTCCGGAGCGCACCGCGGCCGGCCGGAGGCTCTCTGCCGGCGAAGGTGCCTCGTCTCCGGCAAGGAAGCCTCAGCCGCTTCTCCTGCACACGGAGAGCGTGCTAGCTGCTGAAACGTGAAGAAAGAAGCTGCAGAACACTGGCACTGAGCGTGCAGCTTTCCAGCGGAGAGAAAAAGCTACTTGAACACTCTGCAAGCCTTTCCACTCCCAAAAACATGCACATGGAAGGAGCTGCTGCAAAAGCGATGCTGTGCTCGCTGCTGCTCCTCCTGAAGCTCTGGCTGCTAAATCTGAGGCTTTCCTTCCAATTTCAAGCTGCAAAGCACTTGCTGAATTGCAGGGAAAGTCCGGGAGGCATTTGCTCTGCTGGCACACTTTCTCCTTCCTAGACAGAGTGGAAAAGCTTTTCCCTGCCGTGTAGGCGACAAGAGACGCATTAGACGGGCATCCGGAGCTGTCCGAAGGTAAGCGCCTGTTCCCGGCCTCTTTCGGCACAAGCCCCCGCTCCGGAGCGCACCGCGGCCGGCCGGAGGCTCTCTGCCGGCGAAGGTGCCGCTTCTCCGGCAAGGAAGCCTCAGCCGCTTCTCCTGCACACGGAGAGCGTGCTAGCTGCTGAAACGTGAAGAAAGAAGCTGCAGAACACTGGCACTGAGCGTGCAGCTTTCCAGCGGAGAGAAAAAGCTACTTGAACACTCTGCAAGCCTTTCCACTCCCAAAAACATGCACATGGAAGGAGCTGCTGCAAAAGCGATGCTGTGCTCGCTGCTGCTCCTCCTGAAGCTCTGGCTGCTAAATCTGAGGCTTTCCTTCCAATTTCAAGCTGCAAAGCACTTGCTGAATTGCAGGGAAAGTCCGGGAGGCATTTGCTCTGCTGGCACACTTTCTCCTTCCTAGACAGAGTGGAAAAGCTTTTCCCTGCCGTGTAGGCGACAAGAGACGCATTAGACGGGCATCCGGAGCTGTCCGAAGGTAAGCGCCTGTTCCCGGCCTCTTTCGGCACAAGCCCCCGCTCCGGAGCGCACCGCGGCCGGCCGGAGGCTCTCTGCCGGCGAAGGTGCCGCTTCTCCGGCAAGGAAGCCTCAGCCGCTTCTCCTGCACACGGAGAGCGTGCTAGCTGCTGAAACGTGAAGAAAGAAGCTGCAGAACACTGGCACTGAGCGTGCAGCTTTCCAGCGGAGAGAAAAAGCTACTTGAACACTCTGCAAGCCTTTCCACTCCCAAAAACATGCACATGGAAGGAGCTGCTGCAAAAGCGATGCTGTGCTCGCTGCTGCTCCTCCTGAAGCTCTGGCTGCTAAATCTGAGGCTTTCCTTCCAATTTCAAGCTGCAAAGCACTTGCTGAATTGCAGGGAAAGTCCGGGAGGCATTTGCTGTGCTGGCACACTTTCTCCTTCCTAGACAGAGTGGAAAAGCTTTTCCCTGCCGTGTAGGCGACAAGAGACGCATTAGACGGGCATCCGGAGCTGTCCGAAGGTAAGCGCCTGTTCCCGGCCTCTTTCGGCACAAGCCCCCGCTCCGGAGCGCACCGCGGCCGGCCGGAGGCTCTCTGCCGGCGAAGGTGCCTCGTCTCCGGCAAGGAAGCCTCAGCCGCTTCTCCTGCACACGGAGAGCGTGCTAGCTGCTGAAACGTGAAGAAAGAAGCTGCAGAACACTGGCACTGAGCGTGCAGCTTTCCAGCGGAGAGAAAAAGCTACTTGAACACTCTGCAAGCCTTTCCACTCCCAAAAACATGCACATGGAAGGAGCTGCTGCAAAAGCGATGCTGTGCTCGCTGCTGCTCCTCCTGAAGCTCTGGCTGCTAAATCTGAGGCTTTCCTTCCAATTTCAAGCTGCAAAGCACTTGCTGAATTGCAGGGAAAGTCCGGGAGGCATTTGCTGTGCTGGCACACTTTCTCCTTCCTAGACAGAGTGGAAAAGCTTTTCCCTGCCGTGTAGGCGACAAGAGACGCATTAGACGGGCATCCGGAGCTGTCCGAAGGTAAGCGCCTGTTCCCGGCCTCTTTCGGCACAAGCCCCCGCTCCGGAGCGCACCGCGGCCGGCCGGAGGCTCTCTGCCGGCGAAGGTGCCGCTTCTCCGGCAAGGAAGCCTCAGCCGCTTCTCCTGCACACGGAGAGCGTGCTAGCTGCTGAAACGTGAAGAAAGAAGCTGCAGAACACTGGCACTGAGCGTGCAGCTTTCCAGCGGAGAGAAAAAGCTACTTGAACACTCTGCAAGCCTTTCCACTCCCAAAAACATGCACATGGAAGGAGCTGCTGCAAAAGCGATGCTGTGCTCGCTGCTGCTCCTCCTGAAGCTTTGGCTGCTAAATCTGAGGCTTTCCTTCCAATTTCAAGCTGCAAAGCACTTGCTGAATTGCAGGGAAAGTCCGGGAGGCATTTGCTCTGCTGGCACACTTTCTCCTTCCTAGACAGAGTGGAAAAGCTTTTTCCTGCCGTGTAGGCGACAAGAGACGCATTAGACGGGCATCCGGATCTGTCCGAAGGTAAGCGCCTGTTCCCGGCCTCTTTCGGCACAAGCCCCCGCTCCGGAGCGCACCGCGGCCGGCCGGAGGCTCTCTGCCGGCGAAGGTGCCGCTTCTCCGGCAAGGAAGCCTCAGCCGCTTCTCCTGCACACGGAGAGCGTGCTAGCTGCTGAAACGTGAAGAAAGAAGCTGCAGAACACTGGCACTGAGCGTGCAGCTTTCCAGCGGAGAGAAAAAGCTACTTGAACACTCTGCAAGCCTTTCCACTCCCAAAAACATGCACATGGAAGGAGCTGCTGCAAAAGCGATGCTGTGCTCGCTGCTGCTCCTCCTGAAGCTCTGGCTGCTAAATCTGAGGCTTTCCTTCCAATTTCAAGCTGCAAAGCACTTGCTGAATTGCAGGGAAAGTCCGGGAGGCATTTGCTGTGCTGGCACACTTTCTCCTTCCTAGACAGAGTGGAAAAGCTTTTCCCTGCCGTGTAGGCGACAAGAGACGCATTAGACGGGCATCCGGAGCTGTCCGAAGGTAAGCGCCTGTTGCCGGCCTCTTTCGGCACAAGCCCCCGCTCCGGAGCGCACCGCGGCCGGCCGGAGGCTCTCTGCCGGCGAAGGTGCCTCGTCTCCGGCAAGGAAGCCTCAGCCGCTTCTCCTGCACACGGAGAGCGTGCTAGCTGCTGAAACGTGAAGAAAGAAGCTGCAGAACACTGGCACTGAGCGTGCAGCTTTCCAGCGGAGAGAAAAAGCTACTTGAACACTCTGCAAGCCTTTCCACTCCCAAAAACATGCACATGGAAGGAGCTGCTGCAAAAGCGATGCTGTGCTCGCTGCTGCTCCTCCTGAAGCTCTGGCTGCTAAATCTGAGGCTTTCCTTCCAATTTCAAGCTGCAAAGCACTTGCTGAATTGCAGGGAAAGTCCGGGAGGCATTTGCTGTGCTGGCACACTTTCTCCTTCCTAGACAGAGTGGAAAAGCTTTTCCCTGCCGTGTAGGCGACAAGAGACGCATTAGACGGGCATCCGGAGCTGTCCGAAGGTAAGCGCCTGTTGCCGGCCTCTTTCGGCACAAGCCCCCGCTCCGGAGCGCACCGCGGCCGGCCGGAGGCTCTCTGCCGGCGAAGGTGCCGCTTCTCCGGCAAGGAAGCCTCAGCCGCTTCTCCTGCACACGGAGAGCGTGCTAGCTGCTGAAACGTGAAGAAAGAAGCTGCAGAACACTGGCACTGAGCGTGCAGCTTTCCAGCGGAGAGAAAAAGCTACTTGAACACTCTGCAAGCCTTTCCACTCCCAAAAACATGCACATGGAAGGAGCTGCTGCAAAAGCGATGCTGTGCTCGCTGCTGCTCCTCCTGAAGCTCTGGCTGCTAAATCTGAGGCTTTCCTTCCAATTTCAAGCTGCAAAGCACTTGCTGAATTGCAGGGAAAGTCCGGGAGGCATTTGCTGTGCTGGCACACTTTCTCCTTCCTAGACAGAGTGGAAAAGATTTTCCCTGCCGTGTAGGCGACAAGAGACGCATTAGACGGGCATCCGGAGCTGTCCGAAGGTAAGCGCCTGTTCCCGGCCTCTTTCGGCACAAGCCCCCGCTCCGGAGCGCACCGCGGCCGGCCGGAGGCTCTCTGCCGGCGAAGGTGCCTCGTCTCCGGCAAGGAAGCCTCAGCCGCTTCTCCTGCACACGGAGAGCGTGCTAGCTGCTGAAACGTGAAGAAAGAAGCTGCAGAACACTGGCACTGAGCGTGCAGCTTTCCAGCGGAGAGAAAAAGCTACTTGAACACTCTGCAAGCCTTTCCACTCCCAAAAACATGCACATGGAAGGAGCTGCTGCAAAAGCGATGCTGTGCTCGCTGCTGCTCCTCCTGAAGCTCTGGCTGCTAAATCTGAGGCTTTCCTTCCAATTTCAAGCTGCAAAGCACTTGCTGAATTGCAGGGAAAGTCCGGGAGGCATTTGCTGTGCTGGCACACTTTCTCCTTCCTAGACAGAGTGGAAAAGCTTTTCCCTGCCGTGTAGGCGACAAGAGACGCATTAGACGGGCATCCGGAGCTGTCCGAAGGTAAGCGCCTGTTCCCGGCCTCTTTCGGCACAAGCCCCCGCTCCGGAGCGCACCGCGGCCGGCCGGAGGCTCTCTGCCGGCGAAGGTGCCGCTTCTCCGGCAAGGAAGCCTCAGCCGCTTCTCCTGCACACGGAGAGCGTGCTAGCTGCTGAAACGTGAAGAAAGAAGCTGCAGAACACTGGCACTGAGCGTGCAGCTTTCCAGCGGAGAGAAAAAGCTACTTGAACACTCTGCAAGCCTTTCCACTCCCAAAAACATGCACATGGAAGGAGCTGCTGCAAAAGCGATGCTGTGCTCGCTGCTGCTCCTCCTGAAGCTTTGGCTGCTAAATCTGAGGCTTTCCTTCCAATTTCAAGCTGCAAAGCACTTGCTGAATTGCAGGGAAAGTCCGGGAGGCATTTGCTGTGCTGGCACACTTTCTCCTTCCTAGACAGAGTGGAAAAGCTTTTCCCTGCCGTGTAGGCGACAAGAGACGCATTAGACGGGCATCCGGAGCTGTCCGAAGGTAAGCGCCTGTTGCCGGCCTCTTTCGGCACAAGCCCCCGCTCCGGAGCGCACCGCGGCCGGCCGGAGGCTCTCTGCCGGCGAAGGTGCCTCGTCTCCGGCAAGGAAGCCTCAGCCGCTTCTCCTGCACACGGAGAGCGTGCTAGCTGCTGAAACGTGAAGAAAGAAGCTGCAGAACACTGGCACTGAGCGTGCAGCTTTCCAGCGGAGAGAAAAAGCTACTTGAACACTCTGCAAGCCTTTCCACTCCCAAAAACATGCACATGGAAGGAGCTGCTGCAAAAGCGATGCTGTGCTCGCTGCTGCTCCTCCTGAAGCTCTGGCTGCTAAATCTGAGGCTTTCCTTCCAATTTCAAGCTGCAAAGCACTTGCTGAATTGCAGGGAAAGTCCGGGAGGCATTTGCTCTGCTGGCACACTTTCTCCTTCCTAGACAGAGTGGAAAAGCTTTTCCCTGCCGTGTAGGCGACAAGAGACGCATTAGACGGGCATCCGGAGCTGTCCGAAGGTAAGCGCCTGTTGCCGGCCTCTTTCGGCACAAGCCCCCGCTCCGGAGCGCACCGCGGCCGGCCGGAGGCTCTCTGCCGGCGAAGGTGCCTCGTCTCCGGCAAGGAAGCCTCAGCCGCTTCTCCTGCACACGGAGAGCGTGCTAGCTGCTGAAACGTGAAGAAAGAAGCTGCAGAACACTGGCACTGAGCGTGCAGCTTTCCAGCGGAGAGAAAAAGCTACTTGAACACTCTGCAAGCCTTTCCACTCCCAAAAACATGCACATGGAAGGAGCTGCTGCAAAAGCGATGCTGTGCTCGCTGCTGCTCCTCCTGAAGCTCTGGCTGCTAAATCTGAGGCTTTCCTTCCAATTTCAAGCTGCAAAGCACTTGCTGAATTGCAGGGAAAGTCCGGGAGGCATTTGCTCTGCTGGCACACTTTCTCCTTCCTAGACAGAGTGGAAAAGCTTTTCCCTGCCGTGTAGGCGACAAGAGACGCATTAGACGGGCATCCGGAGCTGTCCGAAGGTAAGCGCCTGTTCCCGGCCTCTTTCGGCACAAGCCCCCGCTCCGGAGCGCACCGCGGCCGGCCGGAGGCTCTCTGCCGGCGAAGGTGCCTCGTCTCCGGCAAGGAAGCCTCAGCCGCTTCTCCTGCACACGGAGAGCGTGCTAGCTGCTGAAACGTGAAGAAAGAAGCTGCAGAACACTGGCACTGAGCGTGCAGCTTTCCAGCGGAGAGAAAAAGCTACTTGAACACTCTGCAAGCCTTTCCACTCCCAAAAACATGCACATGGAAGGAGCTGCTGCAAAAGCGATGCTGTGCTCGCTGCTGCTCCTCCTGAAGCTCTGGCTGCTAAATCTGAGGCTTTCCTTCCAATTTCAAGCTGCAAAGCACTTGCTGAATTGCAGGGAAAGTCCGGGAGGCATTTGCTCTGCTGGCACACTTTCTCCTTCCTAGACAGAGTGGAAAAGCTTTTCCCTGCCGTGTAGGCGACAAGAGACGCATTAGACGGGCATCCGGAGCTGTCCGAAGGTAAGCGCCTGTTCCCGGCCTCTTTCGGCACAAGCCCCCGCTCCGGAGCGCACCGCGGCCGGCCGGAGGCTCTCTGCCGGCGAAGGTGCCTCGTCTCCGGCAAGGAAGCCTCAGCCGCTTCTCCTGCACACGGAGAGCGTGCTAGCTGCTGAAACGTGAAGAAAGAAGCTGCAGAACACTGGCACTGAGCGTGCAGCTTTCCAGCGGAGAGAAAAAGCTACTTGAACACTCTGCAAGCCTTTCCACTCCCAAAAACATGCACATGGAAGGAGCTGCTGCAAAAGCGATGCTGTGCTCGCTGCTGCTCCTCCTGAAGCTCTGGCTGCTAAATCTGAGGCTTTCCTTCCAATTTCAAGCTGCAAAGCACTTGCTGAATTGCAGGGAAAGTCCGGGAGGCATTTGCTGTGCTGGCACACTTTCTCCTTCCTAGACAGAGTGGAAAAGCTTTTCCCTGCCGTGTAGGCGACAAGAGACGCATTAGACGGGCATCCGGAGCTGTCCGAAGGTAAGCGCCTGTTCCCGGCCTCTTTCGGCACAAGCCCCCGCTCCGGAGCGCACCGCGGCCGGCCGGAGGCTCTCTGCCGGCGAAGGTGCCTCGTCTCCGGCAAGGAAGCCTCAGCCGCTTCTCCTGCACACGGAGAGCGTGCTAGCTGCTGAAACGTGAAGAAAGAAGCTGCAGAACACTGGCACTGAGCGTGCAGCTTTCCAGCGGAGAGAAAAAGCTACTTGAACACTCTGCAAGCCTTTCCACTCCCAAAAACATGCACATGGAAGGAGCTGCTGCAAAAGCGATGCTGTGCTCGCTGCTGCTCCTCCTGAAGCTCTGGCTGCTAAATCTGAGGCTTTCCTTCCAATTTCAAGCTGCAAAGCACTTGCTGAATTGCAGGGAAAGTCCGGGAGGCATTTGCTGTGCTGGCACACTTTCTCCTTCCTAGACAGAGTGGAAAAGCTTTTCCCTGCCGTGTAGGCGACAAGAGACGCATTAGACGGGCATCCGGAGCTGTCCGAAGGTAAGCGCCTGTTCCCGGCCTCTTTCGGCACAAGCCCCCGCTCCGGAGCGCACCGCGGCCGGCCGGAGGCTCTCTGCCGGCGAAGGTGCCTCGTCTCCGGCAAGGAAGCCTCAGCCGCTTCTCCTGCACACGGAGAGCGTGCTAGCTGCTGAAACGTGAAGAAAGAAGCTGCAGAACACTGGCACTGAGCGTGCAGCTTTCCAGCGGAGAGAAAAAGCTACTTGAACACTCTGCAAGCCTTTCCACTCCCAAAAACATGCACATGGAAGGAGCTGCTGCAAAAGCGATGCTGTGCTCGCTGCTGCTGCTCCTGAAGCTCTGGCTGCTAAATCTGAGGCTTTCCTTCCAATTTCAAGCTGCAAAGCACTTGCTGAATTGCAGGGAAAGTCCGGGAGGCATTTGCTGTGCTGGCACACTTTCTCCTTCCTAGACAGAGTGGAAAAGCTTTTCCCTGCCGTGTAGGCGACAAGAGACGCATTAGACGGGCATCCGGAGCTGTCCGAAGGTAAGCGCCTGTTCCCGGCCTCTTTCGGCACAAGCCCCCGCTCCGGAGCGCACCGCGGCCGGCCGGAGGCTCTCTGCCGGCGAAGGTGCCTCGTCTCCGGCAAGGAAGCCTCAGCCGCTTCTCCTGCACACGGAGAGCGTGCTAGCTGCTGAAACGTCAAGAAAGAAGCTGCAGAACACTGGCACTGAGCGTGCAGCTTTCCAGCGGAGAGAAAAAGCTACTTGAACACTCTGCAAGCCTTTCCACTCCCAAAAACATGCACATGGAAGGAGCTGCTGCAAAAGCGATGCTGTGCTCGCTGCTGCTGCTCCTGAAGCTCTGGCTGCTAAATCTGAGGCTTTCCTTCCAATTTCAAGCTGCAAAGCACTTGCTGAATTGCAGGGAAAGTCCGGGAGGCATTTGCTCTGCTGGCACACTTTCTCCTTCCTAGACAGAGTGGAAAAGCTTTTCCCTGCCGTGTAGGCGACAAGAGACGCATTAGACGGGCATCCGGAGCTGTCCGAAGGTAAGCGCCTGTTCCCGGCCTCTTTCGGCACAAGCCCCCGCTCCGGAGCGCACCGCGGCCGGCCGGAGGCTCTCTGCCGGCGAAGGTGCCGCTTCTCCGGCAAGGAAGCCTCAGCCGCTTCTCCTGCACACGGAGAGCGTGCTAGCTGCTGAAACGTGAAGAAAGAAGCTGCAGAACACTGGCACTGAGCGTGCAGCTTTCCAGCGGAGAGAAAAAGCTACTTGAACACTCTGCAAGCCTTTCCACTCCCAAAAACATGCACATGGAAGGAGCTGCTGCAAAAGCGATGCTGTGCTCGCTGCTGCTCCTCCTGAAGCTCTGGCTGCTAAATCTGAGGCTTTCCTTCCAATTTCAAGCTGCAAAGCACTTGCTGAATTGCAGGGAAAGTCCGGGAGGCATTTGCTGTGCTGGCACACTTTCTCCTTCCTAGACAGAGTGGAAAAGCTTTTTCCTGCCGTGTAGGCGACAAGAGACGCATTAGACGGGCATCCGGAGCTGTCCGAAGGTAAGCGCCTGTTGCCGGCCTCTTTCGGCACAAGCCCCCGCTCCGGAGCGCACCGCGGCCGGCCGGAGGCTCTCTGCCGGCGAAGGTGCCTCGTCTCCGGCAAGGAAGCCTCAGCCGCTTCTCCTGCACACGGAGAGCGTGCTAGCTGCTGAAACGTGAAGAAAGAAGCTGCAGAACACTGGCACTGAGCGTGCAGCTTTCCAGCGGAGAGAAAAAGCTACTTGAACACTCTGCAAGCCTTTCCACTCCCAAAAACATGCACATGGAAGGAGCTGCTGCAAAAGCGATGCTGTGCTCGCTGCTGCTCCTCCTGAAGCTCTGGCTGCTAAATCTGAGGCTTTCCTTCCAATTTCAAGCTGCAAAGCACTTGCTGAATTGCAGGGAAAGTCCGGGAGGCATTTGCTGTGCTGGCACACTTTCTCCTTCCTAGACAGAGTGGAAAAGCTTTTCCCTGCCGTGTAGGCGACAAGAGACGCATTAGACGGGCATCCGGAGCTGTCCGAAGGTAAGCGCCTGTTCCCGGCCTCTTTCGGCACAAGCCCCCGCTCCGGAGCGCACCGCGGCCGGCCGGAGGCTCTCTGCCGGCGAAGGTGCCTCGTCTCCGGCAAGGAAGCCTCAGCCGCTTCTCCTGCACACGGAGAGCGTGCTAGCTGCTGAAACGTGAAGAAAGAAGCTGCAGAACACTGGCACTGAGCGTGCAGCTTTCCAGCGGAGAGAAAAAGCTACTTGAACACTCTGCAAGCCTTTCCACTCCCAAAAACATGCACATGGAAGGAGCTGCTGCAAAAGCGATGCTGTGCTCGCTGCTGCTGCTCCTGAAGCTCTGGCTGCTAAATCTGAGGCTTTCCTTCCAATTTCAAGCTGCAAAGCACTTGCTGAATTGCAGGGAAAGTCCGGGAGGCATTTGCTGTGCTGGCACACTTTCTCCTTCCTAGACAGAGTGGAAAAGCTTTTCCCTGCCGTGTAGGCGACAAGAGACGCATTAGACGGGCATCCGGAGCTGTCCGAAGGTAAGCGCCTGTTCCCGGCCTCTTTCGGCACAAGCCCCCGCTCCGGAGCGCACCGCGGCCGGCCGGAGGCTCTCTGCCGGCGAAGGTGCCTCGTCTCCGGCAAGGAAGCCTCAGCCGCTTCTCCTGCACACGGAGAGCGTGCTAGCTGCTGAAACGTGAAGAAAGAAGCTGCAGAACACTGGCACTGAGCGTGCAGCTTTCCAGCGGAGAGAAAAAGCTACTTGAACACTCTGCAAGCCTTTCCACTCCCAAAAACATGCACATGGAAGGAGCTGCTGCAAAAGCGATGCTGTGCTCGCTGCTGCTCCTCCTGAAGCTCTGGCTGCTAAATCTGAGGCTTTCCTTCCAATTTCAAGCTGCAAAGCACTTGCTGAATTGCAGGGAAAGTCCGGGAGGCATTTGCTGTGCTGGCACACTTTCTCCTTCCTAGACAGAGTGGAAAAGCTTTTCCCTGCCGTGTAGGCGACAAGAGACGCATTAGACGGGCATCCGGAGCTGTCCGAAGGTAAGCGCCTGTTCCCGGCCTCTTTCGGCACAAGCCCCCGCTCCGGAGCGCACCGCGGCCGGCCGGAGGCTCTCTGCCGGCGAAGGTGCCTCGTCTCCGGCAAGGAAGCCTCAGCCGCTTCTCCTGCACACGGAGAGCGTGCTAGCTGCTGAAACGTGAAGAAAGAAGCTGCAGAACACTGGCACTGAGCGTGCAGCTTTCCAGCGGAGAGAAAAAGCTACTTGAACACTCTGCAAGCCTTTCCACTCCCAAAAACATGCACATGGAAGGAGCTGCTGCAAAAGCGATGCTGTGCTCGCTGCTGCTCCTCCTGAAGCTCTGGCTGCTAAATCTGAGGCTTTCCTTCCAATTTCAAGCTGCAAAGCACTTGCTGAATTGCAGGGAAAGTCCGGGAGGCATTTGCTGTGCTGGCACACTTTCTCCTTCCTAGACAGAGTGGAAAAGCTTTTCCCTGCCGTGTAGGCGACAAGAGACGCATTAGACGGGCATCCGGAGCTGTCCGAAGGTAAGCGCCTGTTCCCGGCCTCTTTCGGCACAAGCCCCCGCTCCGGAGCGCACCGCGGCCGGCCGGAGGCTCTCTGCCGGCGAAGGTGCCTCGTCTCCGGCAAGGAAGCCTCAGCCGCTTCTCCTGCACACGGAGAGCGTGCTAGCTGCTGAAACGTGAAGAAAGAAGCTGCAGAACACTGGCACTGAGCGTGCAGCTTTCCAGCGGAGAGAAAAAGCTACTTGAACACTCTGCAAGCCTTTCCACTCCCAAAAACATGCACATGGAAGGAGCTGCTGCAAAAGCGATGCTGTGCTCGCTGCTGCTCCTCCTGAAGCTCTGGCTGCTAAATCTGAGGCTTTCCTTCCAATTTCAAGCTGCAAAGCACTTGCTGAATTGCAGGGAAAGTCCGGGAGGCATTTGCTGTGCTGGCACACTTTCTCCTTCCTAGACAGAGTGGAAAAGCTTTTCCCTGCCGTGTAGGCGACAAGAGACGCATTAGACGGGCATCCGGAGCTGTCCGAAGGTAAGCGCCTGTTCCCGGCCTCTTTCGGCACAAGCCCCCGCTCCGGAGCGCACCGCGGCCGGCCGGAGGCTCTCTGCCGGCGAAGGTGCCTCGTCTCCGGCAAGGAAGCCTCAGCCGCTTCTCCTGCACACGGAGAGCGTGCTAGCTGCTGAAACGTGAAGAAAGAAGCTGCAGAACACTGGCACTGAGCGTGCAGCTTTCCAGCGGAGAGAAAAAGCTACTTGAACACTCTGCAAGCCTTTCCACTCCCAAAAACATGCACATGGAAGGAGCTGCTGCAAAAGCGATGCTGTGCTCGCTGCTGCTCCTCCTGAAGCTCTGGCTGCTAAATCTGAGGCTTTCCTTCCAATTTCAAGCTGCAAAGCACTTGCTGAATTGCAGGGAAAGTCCGGGAGGCATTTGCTGTGCTGGCACACTTTCTCCTTCCTAGACAGAGTGGAAAAGCTTTTCCCTGCCGTGTAGGCGACAAGAGACGCATTAGACGGGCATCCGGAGCTGTCCGAAGGTAAGCGCCTGTTCCCGGCCTCTTTCGGCACAAGCCCCCGCTCCGGAGCGCACCGCGGCCGGCCGGAGGCTCTCTGCCGGCGAAGGTGCCGCTTCTCCGGCAAGGAAGCCTCAGCCGCTTCTCCTGCACACGGAGAGCGTGCTAGCTGCTGAAACGTGAAGAAAGAAGCTGCAGAACACTGGCACTGAGCGTGCAGCTTTCCAGCGGAGAGAAAAAGCTACTTGAACACTCTGCAAGCCTTTCCACTCCCAAAAACATGCACATGGAAGGAGCTGCTGCAAAAGCGATGCTGTGCTCGCTGCTGCTGCTCCTGAAGCTCTGGCTGCTAAATCTGAGGCTTTCCTTCCAATTTCAAGCTGCAAAGCACTTGCTGAATTGCAGGGAAAGTCCGGGAGGCATTTGCTGTGCTGGCACACTTTCTCCTTCCTAGACAGAGTGGAAAAGCTTTTCCCTGCCGTGTAGGCGACAAGAGACGCATTAGACGGGCATCCGGAGCTGTCCGAAGGTAAGCGCCTGTTCCCGGCCTCTTTCGGCACAAGCCCCCGCTCCGGAGCGCACCGCGGCCGGCCGGAGGCTCTCTGCCGGCGAAGGTGCCTCGTCTCCGGCAAGGAAGCCTCAGCCGCTTCTCCTGCACACGGAGAGCGTGCTAGCTGCTGAAACGTGAAGAAAGAAGCTGCAGAACACTGGCACTGAGCGTGCAGCTTTCCAGCGGAGAGAAAAAGCTACTTGAACACTCTGCAAGCCTTTCCACTCCCAAAAACATGCACATGGAAGGAGCTGCTGCAAAAGCGATGCTGTGCTCGCTGCTGCTGCTCCTGAAGCTCTGGCTGCTAAATCTGAGGCTTTCCTTCCAATTTCAAGCTGCAAAGCACTTGCTGAATTGCAGGGAAAGTCCGGGAGGCATTTGCTGTGCTGGCACACTTTCTCCTTCCTAGACAGAGTGGAAAAGCTTTTCCCTGCCGTGTAGGCGACAAGAGACGCATTAGACGGGCATCCGGAGCTGTCCGAAGGTAAGCGCCTGTTCCCGGCCTCTTTCGGCACAAGCCCCCGCTCCGGAGCGCACCGCGGCCGGCCGGAGGCTCTCTGCCGGCGAAGGTGCCGCTTCTCCGGCAAGGAAGCCTCAGCCGCTTCTCCTGCACACGGAGAGCGTGCTAGCTGCTGAAACGTGAAGAAAGAAGCTGCAGAACACTGGCACTGAGCGTGCAGCTTTCCAGCGGAGAGAAAAAGCTACTTGAACACTCTGCAAGCCTTTCCACTCCCAAAAACATGCACATGGAAGGAGCTGCTGCAAAAGCGATGCTGTGCTCGCTGCTGCTCCTCCTGAAGCTCTGGCTGCTAAATCTGAGGCTTTCCTTCCAATTTCAAGCTGCAAAGCACTTGCTGAATTGCAGGGAAAGTCCGGGAGGCATTTGCTGTGCTGGCACACTTTCTCCTTCCTAGACAGAGTGGAAAAGATTTTCCCTGCCGTGTAGGCGACAAGAGACGCATTAGACGGGCATCCGGAGCTGTCCGAAGGTAAGCGCCTGTTCCCGGCCTCTTTCGGCACAAGCCCCCGCTCCGGAGCGCACCGCGGCCGGCCGGAGGCTCTCTGCCGGCGAAGGTGCCTCGTCTCCGGCAAGGAAGCCTCAGCCGCTTCTCCTGCACACGGAGAGCGTGCTAGCTGCTGAAACGTGAAGAAAGAAGCTGCAGAACACTGGCACTGAGCGTGCAGCTTTCCAGCGGAGAGAAAAAGCTACTTGAACACTCTGCAAGCCTTTCCACTCCCAAAAACATGCACATGGAAGGAGCTGCTGCAAAAGCGATGCTGTGCTCGCTGCTGCTCCTCCTGAAGCTCTGGCTGCTAAATCTGAGGCTTTCCTTCCAATTTCAAGCTGCAAAGCACTTGCTGAATTGCAGGGAAAGTCCGGGAGGCATTTGCTGTGCTGGCACACTTTCTCCTTCCTAGACAGAGTGGAAAAGCTTTTCCCTGCCGTGTAGGCGACAAGAGACGCATTAGACGGGCATCCGGAGCTGTCCGAAGGTAAGCGCCTGTTCCCGGCCTCTTTCGGCACAAGCCCCCGCTCCGGAGCGCACCGCGGCCGGCCGGAGGCTCTCTGCCGGCGAAGGTGCCGCTTCTCCGGCAAGGAAGCCTCAGCCGCTTCTCCTGCACACGGAGAGCGTGCTAGCTGCTGAAACGTGAAGAAAGAAGCTGCAGAACACTGGCACTGAGCGTGCAGCTTTCCAGCGGAGAGAAAAAGCTACTTGAACACTCTGCAAGCCTTTCCACTCCCAAAAACATGCACATGGAAGGAGCTGCTGCAAAAGCGATGCTGTGCTCGCTGCTGCTCCTCCTGAAGCTTTGGCTGCTAAATCTGAGGCTTTCCTTCCAATTTCAAGCTGCAAAGCACTTGCTGAATTGCAGGGAAAGTCCGGGAGGCATTTGCTGTGCTGGCACACTTTCTCCTTCCTAGACAGAGTGGAAAAGCTTTTCCCTGCCGTGTAGGCGACAAGAGACGCATTAGACGGGCATCCGGAGCTGTCCGAAGGTAAGCGCCTGTTGCCGGCCTCTTTCGGCACAAGCCCCCGCACCGGAGCGCACCGCGGCCGGCCGGAGGCTCTCTGCCGGCGAAGGTGCCTCGTCTCCGGCAAGGAAGCCTCAGCCGCTTCTCCTGCACACGGAGAGCGTGCTAGCTGCTGAAACGTGAAGAAAGAAGCTGCAGAACACTGGCACTGAGCGTGCAGCTTTCCAGCGGAGAGAAAAAGCTACTTGAACACTCTGCAAGCCTTTCCACTCCCAAAAACATGCACATGGAAGGAGCTGCTGCAAAAGCGATGCTGTGCTCGCTGCTGCTCCTCCTGAAGCTCTGGCTGCTAAATCTGAGGCTTTCCTTCCAATTTCAAGCTGCAAAGCACTTGCTGAATTGCAGGGAAAGTCCGGGAGGCATTTGCTGTGCTGGCACACTTTCTCCTTCCTAGACAGAGTGGAAAAGCTTTTCCCTGCCGTGTAGGCGACAAGAGACGCATTAGACGGGCATCCGGAGCTGTCCGAAGGTAAGCGCCTGTTGCCGGCCTCTTTCGGCACAAGCCCCCGCTCCGGAGCGCACCGCGGCCGGCCGGAGGCTCTCTGCCGGCGAAGGTGCCTCGTCTCCGGCAAGGAAGCCTCAGCCGCTTCTCCTGCACACGGAGAGCGTGCTAGCTGCTGAAACGTGAAGAAAGAAGCTGCAGAACACTGGCACTGAGCGTGCAGCTTTCCAGCGGAGAGAAAAAGCTACTTGAACACTCTGCAAGCCTTTCCACTCCCAAAAACATGCACATGGAAGGAGCTGCTGCAAAAGCGATGCTGTGCTCGCTGCTGCTCCTCCTGAAGCTCTGGCTGCTAAATCTGAGGCTTTCCTTCCAATTTCAAGCTGCAAAGCACTTGCTGAATTGCAGGGAAAGTCCGGGAGGCATTTGCTGTGCTGGCACACTTTCTCCTTCCTAGACAGAGTGGAAAAGCTTTTCCCTGCCGTGTAGGCGACAAGAGACGCATTAGACGGGCATCCGGAGCTGTCCGAAGGTAAGCGCCTGTTCCCGGCCTCTTTCGGCACAAGCCCCCGCTCCGGAGCGCACCGCGGCCGGCCGGAGGCTCTCTGCCGGCGAAGGTGCCTCGTCTCCGGCAAGGAAGCCTCAGCCGCTTCTCCTGCACACGGAGAGCGTGCTAGCTGCTGAAACGTGAAGAAAGAAGCTGCAGAACACTGGCACTGAGCGTGCAGCTTTCCAGCGGAGAGAAAAAGCTACTTGAACACTCTGCAAGCCTTTCCACTCCCAAAAACATGCACATGGAAGGAGCTGCTGCAAAAGCGATGCTGTGCTCGCTGCTGCTCCTCCTGAAGCTCTGGCTGCTAAATCTGAGGCTTTCCTTCCAATTTCAAGCTGCAAAGCACTTGCTGAATTGCAGGGAAAGTCCGGGAGGCATTTGCTCTGCTGGCACACTTTCTCCTTCCTAGACAGAGTGGAAAAGCTTTTCCCTGCCGTGTAGGCGACAAGAGACGCATTAGACGGGCATCCGGAGCTGTCCGAAGGTAAGCGCCTGTTCCCGGCCTCTTTCGGCACAAGCCCCCGCTCCGGAGCGCACCGCGGCCGGCCGGAGGCTCTCTGCCGGCGAAGGTGCCTCGTCTCCGGCAAGGAAGCCTCAGCCGCTTCTCCTGCACACGGAGAGCGTGCTAGCTGCTGAAACGTGAAGAAAGAAGCTGCAGAACACTGGCACTGAGCGTGCAGCTTTCCAGCGGAGAGAAAAAGCTACTTGAACACTCTGCAAGCCTTTCCACTCCCAAAAACATGCACATGGAAGGAGCTGCTGCAAAAGCGATGCTGTGCTCGCTGCTGCTCCTCCTGAAGCTCTGGCTGCTAAATCTGAGGCTTTCCTTCCAATTTCAAGCTGCAAAGCACTTGCTGAATTGCAGGGAAAGTCCGGGAGGCATTTGCTGTGCTGGCACACTTTCTCCTTCCTAGACAGAGTGGAAAAGCTTTTCCCTGCCGTGTAGGCGACAAGAGACGCATTAGACGGGCATCCGGAGCTGTCCGAAGGTAAGCGCCTGTTGCCGGCCTCTTTCGGCACAAGCCCCCGCTCCGGAGCGCACCGCGGCCGGCCGGAGGCTCTCTGCCGGCGAAGGTGCCTCGTCTCCGGCAAGGAAGCCTCAGCCGCTTCTCCTGCACACGGAGAGCGTGCTAGCTGCTGAAACGTGAAGAAAGAAGCTGCAGAACACTGGCACTGAGCGTGCAGCTTTCCAGCGGAGAGAAAAAGCTACTTGAACACTCTGCAAGCCTTTCCACTCCCAAAAACATGCACATGGAAGGAGCTGCTGCAAAAGCGATGCTGTGCTCGCTGCTGCTCCTCCTGAAGCTCTGGCTGCTAAATCTGAGGCTTTCCTTCCAATTTCAAGCTGCAAAGCACTTGCTGAATTGCAGGGAAAGTCCGGGAGGCATTTGCTGTGCTGGCACACTTTCTCCTTCCTAGACAGAGTGGAAAAGCTTTTCCCTGCCGTGTAGGCGACAAGAGACGCATTAGACGGGCATCCGGAGCTGTCCGAAGGTAAGCGCCTGTTCCCGGCCTCTTTCGGCACAAGCCCCCGCTCCGGAGCGCACCGCGGCCGGCCGGAGGCTCTCTGCCGGCGAAGGTGCCTCGTCTCCGGCAAGGAAGCCTCAGCCGCTTCTCCTGCACACGGAGAGCGTGCTAGCTGCTGAAACGTGAAGAAAGAAGCTGCAGAACACTGGCACTGAGCGTGCAGCTTTCCAGCGGAGAGAAAAAGCTACTTGAACACTCTGCAAGCCTTTCCACTCCCAAAAACATGCACATGGAAGGAGCTGCTGCAAAAGCGATGCTGTGCTCGCTGCTGCTGCTCCTGAAGCTCTGGCTGCTAAATCTGAGGCTTTCCTTCCAATTTCAAGCTGCAAAGCACTTGCTGAATTGCAGGGAAAGTCCGGGAGGCATTTGCTGTGCTGGCACACTTTCTCCTTCCTAGACAGAGTGGAAAAGCTTTTCCCTGCCGTGTAGGCGACAAGAGACGCATTAGACGGGCATCCGGAGCTGTCCGAAGGTAAGCGCCTGTTCCCGGCCTCTTTCGGCACAAGCCCCCGCTCCGGAGCGCACCGCGGCCGGCCGGAGGCTCTCTGCCGGCGAAGGTGCCTCGTCTCCGGCAAGGAAGCCTCAGCCGCTTCTCCTGCACACGGAGAGCGTGCTAGCTGCTGAAACGTCAAGAAAGAAGCTGCAGAACACTGGCACTGAGCGTGCAGCTTTCCAGCGGAGAGAAAAAGCTACTTGAACACTCTGCAAGCCTTTCCACTCCCAAAAACATGCACATGGAAGGAGCTGCTGCAAAAGCGATGCTGTGCTCGCTGCTGCTGCTCCTGAAGCTCTGGCTGCTAAATCTGAGGCTTTCCTTCCAATTTCAAGCTGCAAAGCACTTGCTGAATTGCAGGGAAAGTCCGGGAGGCATTTGCTGTGCTGGCACACTTTCTCCTTCCTAGACAGAGTGGAAAAGCTTTTCCCTGCCGTGTAGGCGACAAGAGACGCATTAGACGGGCATCCGGAGCTGTCCGAAGGTAAGCGCCTGTTGCCGGCCTCTTTCGGCACAAGCCCCCGCTCCGGAGCGCACCGCGGCCGGCCGGAGGCTCTCTGCCGGCGAAGGTGCCGCTTCTCCGGCAAGGAAGCCTCAGCCGCTTCTCCTGCACACGGAGAGCGTGCTAGCTGCTGAAACGTGAAGAAAGAAGCTGCAGAACACTGGCACTGAGCGTGCAGCTTTCCAGCGGAGAGAAAAAGCTACTTGAACACTCTGCAAGCCTTTCCACTCCCAAAAACATGCACATGGAAGGAGCTGCTGCAAAAGCGATGCTGTGCTCGCTGCTGCTCCTCCTGAAGCTCTGGCTGCTAAATCTGAGGCTTTCCTTCCAATTTCAAGCTGCAAAGCACTTGCTGAATTGCAGGGAAAGTCCGGGAGGCATTTGCTGTGCTGGCACACTTTCTCCTTCCTAGACAGAGTGGAAAAGCTTTTTCCTGCCGTGTAGGCGACAAGAGACGCATTAGACGGGCATCCGGAGCTGTCCGAAGGTAAGCGCCTGTTGCCGGCCTCTTTCGGCACAAGCCCCCGCTCCGGAGCGCACCGCGGCCGGCCGGAGGCTCTCTGCCGGCGAAGGTGCCTCGTCTCCGGCAAGGAAGCCTCAGCCGCTTCTCCTGCACACGGAGAGCGTGCTAGCTGCTGAAACGTGAAGAAAGAAGCTGCAGAACACTGGCACTGAGCGTGCAGCTTTCCAGCGGAGAGAAAAAGCTACTTGAACACTCTGCAAGCCTTTCCACTCCCAAAAACATGCACATGGAAGGAGCTGCTGCAAAAGCGATGCTGTGCTCGCTGCTGCTCCTCCTGAAGCTCTGGCTGCTAAATCTGAGGCTTTCCTTCCAATTTCAAGCTGCAAAGCACTTGCTGAATTGCAGGGAAAGTCCGGGAGGCATTTGCTGTGCTGGCACACTTTCTCCTTCCTAGACAGAGTGGAAAAGCTTTTCCCTGCCGTGTAGGCGACAAGAGACGCATTAGACGGGCATCCGGAGCTGTCCGAAGGTAAGCGCCTGTTCCCGGCCTCTTTCGGCACAAGCCCCCGCTCCGGAGCGCACCGCGGCCGGCCGGAGGCTCTCTGCCGGCGAAGGTGCCTCGTCTCCGGCAAGGAAGCCTCAGCCGCTTCTCCTGCACACGGAGAGCGTGCTAGCTGCTGAAACGTGAAGAAAGAAGCTGCAGAACACTGGCACTGAGCGTGCAGCTTTCCAGCGGAGAGAAAAAGCTACTTGAACACTCTGCAAGCCTTTCCACTCCCAAAAACATGCACATGGAAGGAGCTGCTGCAAAAGCGATGCTGTGCTCGCTGCTGCTGCTCCTGAAGCTCTGGCTGCTAAATCTGAGGCTTTCCTTCCAATTTCAAGCTGCAAAGCACTTGCTGAATTGCAGGGAAAGTCCGGGAGGCATTTGCTGTGCTGGCACACTTTCTCCTTCCTAGACAGAGTGGAAAAGCTTTTCCCTGCCGTGTAGGCGACAAGAGACGCATTAGACGGGCATCCGGAGCTGTCCGAAGGTAAGCGCCTGTTCCCGGCCTCTTTCGGCACAAGCCCCCGCTCCGGAGCGCACCGCGGCCGGCCGGAGGCTCTCTGCCGGCGAAGGTGCCTCGTCTCCGGCAAGGAAGCCTCAGCCGCTTCTCCTGCACACGGAGAGCGTGCTAGCTGCTGAAACGTGAAGAAAGAAGCTGCAGAACACTGGCACTGAGCGTGCAGCTTTCCAGCGGAGAGAAAAAGCTACTTGAACACTCTGCAAGCCTTTCCACTCCCAAAAACATGCACATGGAAGGAGCTGCTGCAAAAGCGATGCTGTGCTCGCTGCTGCTCCTCCTGAAGCTCTGGCTGCTAAATCTGAGGCTTTCCTTCCAATTTCAAGCTGCAAAGCACTTGCTGAATTGCAGGGAAAGTCCGGGAGGCATTTGCTGTGCTGGCACACTTTCTCCTTCCTAGACAGAGTGGAAAAGCTTTTCCCTGCCGTGTAGGCGACAAGAGACGCATTAGACGGGCATCCGGAGCTGTCCGAAGGTAAGCGCCTGTTCCCGGCCTCTTTCGGCACAAGCCCCCGCTCCGGAGCGCACCGCGGCCGGCCGGAGGCTCTCTGCCGGCGAAGGTGCCTCGTCTCCGGCAAGGAAGCCTCAGCCGCTTCTCCTGCACACGGAGAGCGTGCTAGCTGCTGAAACGTGAAGAAAGAAGCTGCAGAACACTGGCACTGAGCGTGCAGCTTTCCAGCGGAGAGAAAAAGCTACTTGAACACTCTGCAAGCCTTTCCACTCCCAAAAACATGCACATGGAAGGAGCTGCTGCAAAAGCGATGCTGTGCTCGCTGCTGCTCCTCCTGAAGCTCTGGCTGCTAAATCTGAGGCTTTCCTTCCAATTTCAAGCTGCAAAGCACTTGCTGAATTGCAGGGAAAGTCCGGGAGGCATTTGCTGTGCTGGCACACTTTCTCCTTCCTAGACAGAGTGGAAAAGCTTTTCCCTGCCGTGTAGGCGACAAGAGACGCATTAGACGGGCATCCGGAGCTGTCCGAAGGTAAGCGCCTGTTCCCGGCCTCTTTCGGCACAAGCCCCCGCTCCGGAGCGCACCGCGGCCGGCCGGAGGCTCTCTGCCGGCGAAGGTGCCTCGTCTCCGGCAAGGAAGCCTCAGCCGCTTCTCCTGCACACGGAGAGCGTGCTAGCTGCTGAAACGTGAAGAAAGAAGCTGCAGAACACTGGCACTGAGCGTGCAGCTTTCCAGCGGAGAGAAAAAGCTACTTGAACACTCTGCAAGCCTTTCCACTCCCAAAAACATGCACATGGAAGGAGCTGCTGCAAAAGCGATGCTGTGCTCGCTGCTGCTCCTCCTGAAGCTCTGGCTGCTAAATCTGAGGCTTTCCTTCCAATTTCAAGCTGCAAAGCACTTGCTGAATTGCAGGGAAAGTCCGGGAGGCATTTGCTGTGCTGGCACACTTTCTCCTTCCTAGACAGAGTGGAAAAGCTTTTCCCTGCCGTGTAGGCGACAAGAGACGCATTAGACGGGCATCCGGAGCTGTCCGAAGGTAAGCGCCTGTTCCCGGCCTCTTTCGGCACAAGCCCCCGCTCCGGAGCGCACCGCGGCCGGCCGGAGGCTCTCTGCCGGCGAAGGTGCCTCGTCTCCGGCAAGGAAGCCTCAGCCGCTTCTCCTGCACACGGAGAGCGTGCTAGCTGCTGAAACGTGAAGAAAGAAGCTGCAGAACACTGGCACTGAGCGTGCAGCTTTCCAGCGGAGAGAAAAAGCTACTTGAACACTCTGCAAGCCTTTCCACTCCCAAAAACATGCACATGGAAGGAGCTGCTGCAAAAGCGATGCTGTGCTCGCTGCTGCTCCTCCTGAAGCTCTGGCTGCTAAATCTGAGGCTTTCCTTCCAATTTCAAGCTGCAAAGCACTTGCTGAATTGCAGGGAAAGTCCGGGAGGCATTTGCTGTGCTGGCACACTTTCTCCTTCCTAGACAGAGTGGAAAAGCTTTTCCCTGCCGTGTAGGCGACAAGAGACGCATTAGACGGGCATCCGGAGCTGTCCGAAGGTAAGCGCCTGTTCCCGGCCTCTTTCGGCACAAGCCCCCGCTCCGGAGCGCACCGCGGCCGGCCGGAGGCTCTCTGCCGGCGAAGGTGCCGCTTCTCCGGCAAGGAAGCCTCAGCCGCTTCTCCTGCACACGGAGAGCGTGCTAGCTGCTGAAACGTGAAGAAAGAAGCTGCAGAACACTGGCACTGAGCGTGCAGCTTTCCAGCGGAGAGAAAAAGCTACTTGAACACTCTGCAAGCCTTTCCACTCCCAAAAACATGCACATGGAAGGAGCTGCTGCAAAAGCGATGCTGTGCTCGCTGCTGCTGCTCCTGAAGCTCTGGCTGCTAAATCTGAGGCTTTCCTTCCAATTTCAAGCTGCAAAGCACTTGCTGAATTGCAGGGAAAGTCCGGGAGGCATTTGCTGTGCTGGCACACTTTCTCCTTCCTAGACAGAGTGGAAAAGCTTTTCCCTGCCGTGTAGGCGACAAGAGACGCATTAGACGGGCATCCGGAGCTGTCCGAAGGTAAGCGCCTGTTCCCGGCCTCTTTCGGCACAAGCCCCCGCTCCGGAGCGCACCGCGGCCGGCCGGAGGCTCTCTGCCGGCGAAGGTGCCTCGTCTCCGGCAAGGAAGCCTCAGCCGCTTCTCCTGCACACGGAGAGCGTGCTAGCTGCTGAAACGTGAAGAAAGAAGCTGCAGAACACTGGCACTGAGCGTGCAGCTTTCCAGCGGAGAGAAAAAGCTACTTGAACACTCTGCAAGCCTTTCCACTCCCAAAAACATGCACATGGAAGGAGCTGCTGCAAAAGCGATGCTGTGCTCGCTGCTGCTGCTCCTGAAGCTCTGGCTGCTAAATCTGAGGCTTTCCTTCCAATTTCAAGCTGCAAAGCACTTGCTGAATTGCAGGGAAAGTCCGGGAGGCATTTGCTGTGCTGGCACACTTTCTCCTTCCTAGACAGAGTGGAAAAGCTTTTCCCTGCCGTGTAGGCGACAAGAGACGCATTAGACGGGCATCCGGAGCTGTCCGAAGGTAAGCGCCTGTTCCCGGCCTCTTTCGGCACAAGCCCCCGCTCCGGAGCGCACCGCGGCCGGCCGGAGGCTCTCTGCCGGCGAAGGTGCCTCGTCTCCGGCAAGGAAGCCTCAGCCGCTTCTCCTGCACACGGAGAGCGTGCTAGCTGCTGAAACGTGAAGAAAGAAGCTGCAGAACACTGGCACTGAGCGTGCAGCTTTCCAGCGGAGAGAAAAAGCTACTTGAACACTCTGCAAGCCTTTCCACTCCCAAAAACATGCACATGGAAGGAGCTGCTGCAAAAGCGATGCTGTGCTCGCTGCTGCTCCTCCTGAAGCTCTGGCTGCTAAATCTGAGGCTTTCCTTCCAATTTCAAGCTGCAAAGCACTTGCTGAATTGCAGGGAAAGTCCGGGAGGCATTTGCTGTGCTGGCACACTTTCTCCTTCCTAGACAGAGTGGAAAAGCTTTTCCCTGCCGTGTAGGCGACAAGAGACGCATTAGACGGGCATCCGGAGCTGTCCGAAGGTAAGCGCCTGTTCCCGGCCTCTTTCGGCACAAGCCCCCGCTCCGGAGCGCACCGCGGCCGGCCGGAGGCTCTCTGCCGGCGAAGGTGCCTCGTCTCCGGCAAGGAAGCCTCAGCCGCTTCTCCTGCACACGGAGAGCGTGCTAGCTGCTGAAACGTGAAGAAAGAAGCTGCAGAACACTGGCACTGAGCGTGCAGCTTTCCAGCGGAGAGAAAAAGCTACTTGAACACTCTGCAAGCCTTTCCACTCCCAAAAACATGCACATGGAAGGAGCTGCTGCAAAAGCGATGCTGTGCTCGCTGCTGCTGCTCCTGAAGCTCTGGCTGCTAAATCTGAGGCTTTCCTTCCAATTTCAAGCTGCAAAGCACTTGCTGAATTGCAGGGAAAGTCCGGGAGGCATTTGCTCTGCTGGCACACTTTCTCCTTCCTAGACAGAGTGGAAAAGCTTTTCCCTGCCGTGTAGGCGACAAGAGACGCATTAGACGGGCATCCGGAGCTGTCCGAAGGTAAGCGCCTGTTCCCGGCCTCTTTCGGCACAAGCCCCCGCTCCGGAGCGCACCGCGGCCGGCCGGAGGCTCTCTGCCGGCGAAGGTGCCTCGTCTCCGGCAAGGAAGCCTCAGCCGCTTCTCCTGCACACGGAGAGCGTGCTAGCTGCTGAAACGTGAAGAAAGAAGCTGCAGAACACTGGCACTGAGCGTGCAGCTTTCCAGCGGAGAGAAAAAGCTACTTGAACACTCTGCAAGCCTTTCCACTCCCAAAAACATGCACATGGAAGGAGCTGCTGCAAAAGCGATGCTGTGCTCGCTGCTGCTGCTCCTGAAGCTCTGGCTGCTAAATCTGAGGCTTTCCTTCCAATTTCAAGCTGCAAAGCACTTGCTGAATTGCAGGGAAAGTCCGGGAGGCATTTGCTGTGCTGGCACACTTTCTCCTTCCTAGACAGAGTGGAAAAGCTTTTCCCTGCCGTGTAGGCGACAAGAGACGCATTAGACGGGCATCCGGAGCTGTCCGAAGGTAAGCGCCTGTTCCCGGCCTCTTTCGGCACAAGCCCCCGCTCCGGAGCGCACCGCGGCCGGCCGGAGGCTCTCTGCCGGCGAAGGTGCCTCGTCTCCGGCAAGGAAGCCTCAGCCGCTTCTCCTGCACACGGAGAGCGTGCTAGCTGCTGAAACGTGAAGAAAGAAGCTGCAGAACACTGGCACTGAGCGTGCAGCTTTCCAGCGGAGAGAAAAAGCTACTTGAACACTCTGCAAGCCTTTCCACTCCCAAAAACATGCACATGGAAGGAGCTGCTGCAAAAGCGATGCTGTGCTCGCTGCTGCTGCTCCTGAAGCTCTGGCTGCTAAATCTGAGGCTTTCCTTCCAATTTCAAGCTGCAAAGCACTTGCTGAATTGCAGGGAAAGTCCGGGAGGCATTTGCTGTGCTGGCACACTTTCTCCTTCCTAGACAGAGTGGAAAAGCTTTTCCCTGCCGTGTAGGCGACAAGAGACGCATTAGACGGGCATCCGGAGCTGTCCGAAGGTAAGCGCCTGTTCCCGGCCTCTTTCGGCACAAGCCCCCGCTCCGGAGCGCACCGCGGCCGGCCGGAGGCTCTCTGCCGGCGAAGGTGCCTCGTCTCCGGCAAGGAAGCCTCAGCCGCTTCTCCTGCACACGGAGAGCGTGCTAGCTGCTGAAACGTGAAGAAAGAAGCTGCAGAACACTGGCACTGAGCGTGCAGCTTTCCAGCGGAGAGAAAAAGCTACTTGAACACTCTGCAAGCCTTTCCACTCCCAAAAACATGCACATGGAAGGAGCTGCTGCAAAAGCGATGCTGTGCTCGCTGCTGCTCCTCCTGAAGCTCTGGCTGCTAAATCTGAGGCTTTCCTTCCAATTTCAAGCTGCAAAGCACTTGCTGAATTGCAGGGAAAGTCCGGGAGGCATTTGCTGTGCTGGCACACTTTCTCCTTCCTAGACAGAGTGGAAAAGCTTTTCCCTGCCGTGTAGGCGACAAGAGACGCATTAGACGGGCATCCGGAGCTGTCCGAAGGTAAGCGCCTGTTCCCGGCCTCTTTCGGCACAAGCCCCCGCTCCGGAGCGCACCGCGGCCGGCCGGAGGCTCTCTGCCGGCGAAGGTGCCTCGTCTCCGGCAAGGAAGCCTCAGCCGCTTCTCCTGCACACGGAGAGCGTGCTAGCTGCTGAAACGTGAAGAAAGAAGCTGCAGAACACTGGCACTGAGCGTGCAGCTTTCCAGCGGAGAGAAAAAGCTACTTGAACACTCTGCAAGCCTTTCCACTCCCAAAAACATGCACATGGAAGGAGCTGCTGCAAAAGCGATGCTGTGCTCGCTGCTGCTCCTCCTGAAGCTCTGGCTGCTAAATCTGAGGCTTTCCTTCCAATTTCAAGCTGCAAAGCACTTGCTGAATTGCAGGGAAAGTCCGGGAGGCATTTGCTCTGCTGGCACACTTTCTCCTTCCTAGACAGAGTGGAAAAGCTTTTCCCTGCCGTGTAGGCGACAAGAGACGCATTAGACGGGCATCCGGAGCTGTCCGAAGGTAAGCGCCTGTTCCCGGCCTCTTTCGGCACAAGCCCCCGCTCCGGAGCGCACCGCGGCCGGCCGGAGGCTCTCTGCCGGCGAAGGTGCCTCGTCTCCGGCAAGGAAGCCTCAGCCGCTTCTCCTGCACACGGAGAGCGTGCTAGCTGCTGAAACGTGAAGAAAGAAGCTGCAGAACACTGGCACTGAGCGTGCAGCTTTCCAGCGGAGAGAAAAAGCTACTTGAACACTCTGCAAGCCTTTCCACTCCCAAAAACATGCACATGGAAGGAGCTGCTGCAAAAGCGATGCTGTGCTCGCTGCTGCTGCTCCTGAAGCTCTGGCTGCTAAATCTGAGGCTTTCCTTCCAATTTCAAGCTGCAAAGCACTTGCTGAATTGCAGGGAAAGTCCGGGAGGCATTTGCTGTGCTGGCACACTTTCTCCTTCCTAGACAGAGTGGAAAAGCTTTTCCCTGCCGTGTAGGCGACAAGAGACGCATTAGACGGGCATCCGGAGCTGTCCGAAGGTAAGCGCCTGTTCCCGGCCTCTTTCGGCACAAGCCCCCGCTCCGGAGCGCACCGCGGCCGGCCGGAGGCTCTCTGCCGGCGAAGGTGCCTCGTCTCCGGCAAGGAAGCCTCAGCCGCTTCTCCTGCACACGGAGAGCGTGCTAGCTGCTGAAACGTGAAGAAAGAAGCTGCAGAACACTGGCACTGAGCGTGCAGCTTTCCAGCGGAGAGAAAAAGCTACTTGAACACTCTGCAAGCCTTTCCACTCCCAAAAACATGCACATGGAAGGAGCTGCTGCAAAAGCGATGCTGTGCTCGCTGCTGCTCCTCCTGAAGCTCTGGCTGCTAAATCTGAGGCTTTCCGTCCAATTTCAAGCTGCAAAGCACTTGCTGAATTGCAGGGAAAGTCCGGGAGGCATTTGCTGTGCTGGCACACTTTCCCCTTCCTAGACAGAGTGGAAAAGCTTTTCCCTGCCGTGTAGGCGACAAGAGACGCATTAGACGGGCATCCGGAGCTGTCCGAAGGTAAGCGCCTGTTCCCGGCCTCTTTCGGCACAAGCCCCCGCTCCGGAGCGCACCGCGGCCGGCCGGAGGCTCTCTGCCGGCGAAGGTGCCGCTTCTCCGGCAAGGAAGCCTCAGCCGCTTCTCCTGCACACGGAGAGCGTGCTAGCTGCTGAAACGTGAAGAAAGAAGCTGCAGAACACTGGCACTGAGCGTGCAGCTTTCCAGCGGAGAGAAAAAGCTACTTGAACACTCTGCAAGCCTTTCCACTCCCAAAAACATGCACATGGAAGGAGCTGCTGCAAAAGCGATGCTGTGCTCGCTGCTGCTGCTCCTGAAGCTCTGGCTGCTAAATCTGAGGCTTTCCTTCCAATTTCAAGCTGCAAAGCACTTGCTGAATTGCAGGGAAAGTCCGGGAGGCATTTGCTGTGCTGGCACACTTTCTCCTTCCTAGACAGAGTGGAAAAGCTTTTCCCTGCCGTGTAGGCGACAAGAGACGCATTAGACGGGCATCCGGAGCTGTCCGAAGGTAAGCGCCTGTTCCCGGCCTCTTTCGGCACAAGCCCCCGCTCCGGAGCGCACCGCGGCCGGCCGGAGGCTCTCTGCCGGCGAAGGTGCCTCGTCTCCGGCAAGGAAGCCTCAGCCGCTTCTCCTGCACACGGAGAGCGTGCTAGCTGCTGAAACGTGAAGAAAGAAGCTGCAGAACACTGGCACTGAGCGTGCAGCTTTCCAGCGGAGAGAAAAAGCTACTTGAACACTCTGCAAGCCTTTCCACTCCCAAAAACATGCACATGGAAGGAGCTGCTGCAAAAGCGATGCTGTGCTCGCTGCTGCTGCTCCTGAAGCTCTGGCTGCTAAATCTGAGGCTTTCCTTCCAATTTCAAGCTGCAAAGCACTTGCTGAATTGCAGGGAAAGTCCGGGAGGCATTTGCTGTGCTGGCACACTTTCTCCTTCCTAGACAGAGTGGAAAAGCTTTTCCCTGCCGTGTAGGCGACAAGAGACGCATTAGACGGGCATCCGGAGCTGTCCAAAGGTAAGCGCCTGTTCCCGGCCTCTTTCGGCACAAGCCCCCGCTCCGGAGCGCACCGCGGCCGGCCGGAGGCTCTCTGCCGGCGAAGGTGCCTCGTCTCCGGCAAGGAAGCCTCAGCCGCTTCTCCTGCACACGGAGAGCGTGCTAGCTGCTGAAACGTGAAGAAAGAAGCTGCAGAACACTGGCACTGAGCGTGCAGCTTTCCAGCGGAGAGAAAAAGCTACTTGAACACTCTGCAAGCCTTTCCACTCCCAAAAACATGCACATGGAAGGAGCTGCTGCAAAAGCGATGCTGTGCTCGCTGCTGCTGCTCCTGAAGCTCTGGCTGCTAAATCTGAGGCTTTCCTTCCAATTTCAAGCTGCAAAGCACTTGCTGAATTGCAGGGAAAGTCCGGGAGGCATTTGCTGTGCTGGCACACTTTCTCCTTCCTAGACAGAGTGGAAAAGCTTTTCCCTGCCGTGTAGGCGACAAGAGACGCATTAGACGGGCATCCGGAGCTGTCCGAAGGTAAGCGCCTGTTCCCGGCCTCTTTCGGCACAAGCCCCCGCTCCGGAGCGCACCGCGGCCGGCCGGAGGCTCTCTGCCGGCGAAGGTGCCGCTTCTCCGGTAAGGAAGCCTCAGCCGCTTCTCCTGCACACGGAGAGCGTGCTAGCTGCTGAAACGTGAAGAAAGAAGCTGCAGAACACTGGCACTGAGCGTGCAGCTTTCCAGCGGAGAGAAAAAGCTACTTGAACACTCTGCAAGCCTTTCCACTCCCAAAAACATGCACATGGAAGGAGCTGCTGCAAAAGCGATGCTGTGCTCGCTGCTGCTGCTCCTGAAGCTCTGGCTGCTAAATCTGAGGCTTTCCTTCCAATTTCAAGCTGCAAAGCACTTGCTGAATTGCAGGGAAAGTCCGGGAGGCATTTGCTGTGCTGGCACACTTTCTCCTTCCTAGACAGAGTGGAAAAGCTTTTCCCTGCCGTGTAGGCGACAAGAGACGCATTAGACGGGCATCCGGAGCTGTCCGAAGGTAAGCGCCTGTTGCCGGCCTCTTTCGGCACAAGCCCCCGCTCCGGAGCGCACCGCGGCCGGCCGGAGGCTCTCTGCCGGCGAAGGTGCCGCTTCTCCGGCAAGGAAGCCTCAGCCGCTTCTCCTGCACACGGAGAGCGTGCTAGCTGCTGAAACGTGAAGAAAGAAGCTGCAGAACACTGGCACTGAGCGTGCAGCTTTCCAGCGGAGAGAAAAAGCTACTTGAACACTCTGCAAGCCTTTCCACTCCCAAAAACATGCACATGGAAGGAGCTGCTGCAAAAGCGATGCTGTGCTCGCTGCTGCTGCTCCTGAAGCTCTGGCTGCTAAATCTGAGGCTTTCCTTCCAATTTCAAGCTGCAAAGCACTTGCTGAATTGCAGGGAAAGTCCGGGAGGCATTTGCTGTGCTGGCACACTTTCTCCTTCCTAGACAGAGTGGAAAAGCTTTTCCCTGCCGTGTAGGCGACAAGAGACGCATTAGACGGGCATCCGGAGCTGTCCGAAGGTAAGCGCCTGTTCCCGGCCTCTTTCGGCACAAGCCCCCGCTCCGGAGCGCACCGCGGCCGGCCGGAGGCTCTCTGCCGGCGAAGGTGCCGCTTCTCCGGCAAGGAAGCCTCAGCCGCTTCTCCTGCACACGGAGAGCGTGCTAGCTGCTGAAACGTGAAGAAAGAAGCTGCAGAACACTGGCACTGAGCGTGCAGCTTTCCAGCGGAGAGAAAAAGCTACTTGAACACTCTGCAAGCCTTTCCACTCCCAAAAACATGCACATGGAAGGAGCTGCTGCAAAAGCGATGCTGTGCTCGCTGCTGCTGCTCCTGAAGCTCTGGCTGCTAAATCGGAGGCTTTCCTTCCAATTTCAAGCTGCAAAGCACTTGCTGAATTGCAGGGAAAGTCCGGGAGGCATTTGCTGTGCTGGCACACTTTCTCCTTCCTAGACAGAGTGGAAAAGCTTTTCCCTGCCGTGTAGGCGACAAGAGACGCATTAGACGGGCATCCGGAGCTGTCCGAAGGTAAGCGCCTGTTGCCGGCCTCTTTCGGCACAAGCCCCCGCTCCGGAGCGCACCGCGGCCGGCCGGAGGCTCTCTGCCGGCGAAGGTGCCTCGTCTCCGGCAAGGAAGCCTCAGCCGCTTCTCCTGCACACGGAGAGCGTGCTAGCTGCTGAAACGTGAAGAAAGAAGCTGCAGAACACTGGCACTGAGCGTGCAGCTTTCCAGCGGAGAGAAAAAGCTACTTGAACACTCTGCAAGCCTTTCCACTCCCAAAAACATGCACATGGAAGGAGCTGCTGCAAAAGCGATGCTGTGCTCGCTGCTGCTGCTCCTGAAGCTCTGGCTGCTAAATCTGAGGCTTTCCTTCCAATTTCAAGCTGCAAAGCACTTGCTGAATTGCAGGGAAAGTCCGGGAGGCATTTGCTGTGCTGGCACACTTTCTCCTTCCTAGACAGAGTGGAAAAGCTTTTCCCTGCCGTGTAGGCGACAAGAGACGCATTAGACGGGCATCCGGAGCTGTCCGAAGGTAAGCGCCTGTTCCCGGCCTCTTTCGGCACAAGCCCCCGCTCCGGAGCGCACCGCGGCCGGCCGGAGGCTCTCTGCCGGCGAAGGTGCCTCGTCTCCGGCAAGGAAGCCTCAGCCGCTTCTCCTGCACACGGAGAGCGTGCTAGCTGCTGAAACGTGAAGAAAGAAGCTGCAGAACACTGGCACTGAGCGTGCAGCTTTCCAGCGGAGAGAAAAAGCTACTTGAACACTCTGCAAGCCTTTCCACTCCCAAAAACATGCACATGGAAGGAGCTGCTGCAAAAGCGATGCTGTGCTCGCTGCTGCTCCTCCTGAAGCTCTGGCTGCTAAATCTGAGGCTTTCCTTCCAATTTCAAGCTGCAAAGCACTTGCTGAATTGCAGGGAAAGTCCGGGAGGCATTTGCTGTGCTGGCACACTTTCTCCTTCCTAGACAGAGTGGAAAAGCTTTTCCCTGCCGTGTAGGCGACAAGAGACGCATTAGACGGGCATCCGGAGCTGTCCGAAGGTAAGCGCCTGTTCCCGGCCTCTTTCGGCACAAGCCCCCGCTCCGGAGCGCACCGCGGCCGGCCGGAGGCTCTCTGCCGGCGAAGGTGCCTCGTCTCCGGCAAGGAAGCCTCAGCCGCTTCTCCTGCACACGGAGAGCGTGCTAGCTGCTGAAACGTGAAGAAAGAAGCTGCAGAACACTGGCACTGAGCGTGCAGCTTTCCAGCGGAGAGAAAAAGCTACTTGAACACTCTGCAAGCCTTTCCACTCCCAAAAACATGCACATGGAAGGAGCTGCTGCAAAAGCGATGCTGTGCTCGCTGCTGCTCCTCCTGAAGCTCTGGCTGCTAAATCTGAGGCTTTCCTTCCAATTTCAAGCTGCAAAGCACTTGCTGAATTGCAGGGAAAGTCCGGGAGGCATTTGCTGTGCTGGCACACTTTCTCCTTCCTAGACAGAGTGGAAAAGCTTTTCCCTGCCGTGTAGGCGACAAGAGACGCATTAGACGGGCATCCGGAGCTGTCCGAAGGTAAGCGCCTGTTGCCGGCCTCTTTCGGCACAAGCCCCCGCTCCGGAGCGCACCGCGGCCGGCCGGAGGCTCTCTGCCGGCGAAGGTGCCGCTTCTCCGGCAAGGAAGCCTCAGCCGCTTCTCCTGCACACGGAGAGCGTGCTAGCTGCTGAAACGTGAAGAAAGAAGCTGCAGAACACTGGCACTGAGCGTGCAGCTTTCCAGCGGAGAGAAAAAGCTACTTGAACACTCTGCAAGCCTTTCCACTCCCAAAAACATGCACATGGAAGGAGCTGCTGCAAAAGCGATGCTGTGCTCGCTGCTGCTGCTCCTGAAGCTCTGGCTGCTAAATCTGAGGCTTTCCTTCCAATTTCAAGCTGCAAAGCACTTGCTGAATTGCAGGGAAAGTCCGGGAGGCATTTGCTGTGCTGGCACACTTTCTCCTTCCTAGACAGAGTGGAAAAGCTTTTCCCTGCCGTGTAGGCGACAAGAGACGCATTAGACGGGCATCCGGAGCTGTCCGAAGGTAAGCGCCTGTTGCCGGCCTCTTTCGGCACAAGCCCCCGCTCCGGAGCGCACCGCGGCCGGCCGGAGGCTCTCTGCCGGCGAAGGTGCCTCGTCTCCGGCAAGGAAGCCTCAGCCGCTTCTCCTGCACACGGAGAGCGTGCTAGCTGCTGAAACGTGAAGAAAGAAGCTGCAGAACACTGGCACTGAGCGTGCAGCTTTCCAGCGGAGAGAAAAAGCTACTTGAACACTCTGCAAGCCTTTCCACTCCCAAAAACATGCACATGGAAGGAGCTGCTGCAAAAGCGATGCTGTGCTCGCTGCTGCTGCTCCTGAAGCTCTGGCTGCTAAATCTGAGGCTTTCCTTCCAATTTCAAGCTGCAAAGCACTTGCTGAATTGCAGGGAAAGTCCGGGAGGCATTTGCTGTGCTGGCACACTTTCTCCTTCCTAGACAGAGTGGAAAAGCTTTTCCCTGCCGTGTAGGCGACAAGAGACGCATTAGACGGGCATCCGGAGCTGTCCGAAGGTAAGCGCCTGTTCCCGGCCTCTTTCGGCACAAGCCCCCGCTCCGGAGCGCACCGCGGCCGGCCGGAGGCTCTCTGCCGGCGAAGGTGCCTCGTCTCCGGCAAGGAAGCCTCAGCCGCTTCTCCTGCACACGGAGAGCGTGCTAGCTGCTGAAACGTGAAGAAAGAAGCTGCAGAACACTGGCACTGAGCGTGCAGCTTTCCAGCGGAGAGAAAAAGCTACTTGAACACTCTGCAAGCCTTTCCACTCCCAAAAACATGCACATGGAAGGAGCTGCTGCAAAAGCGATGCTGTGCTCGCTGCTGCTCCTCCTGAAGCTCTGGCTGCTAAATCTGAGGCTTTCCTTCCAATTTCAAGCTGCAAAGCACTTGCTGAATTGCAGGGAAAGTCCGGGAGGCATTTGCTGTGCTGGCACACTTTCTCCTTCCTAGACAGAGTGGAAAAGCTTTTCCCTGCCGTGTAGGCGACAAGAGACGCATTAGACGGGCATCCGGAGCTGTCCGAAGGTAAGCGCCTGTTCCCGGCCTCTTTCGGCACAAGCCCCCGCTCCGGAGCGCACCGCGGCCGGCCGGAGGCTCTCTGCCGGCGAAGGTGCCTCGTCTCCGGCAAGGAAGCCTCAGCCGCTTCTCCTGCACACGGAGAGCGTGCTAGCTGCTGAAACGTGAAGAAAGAAGCTGCAGAACACTGGCACTGAGCGTGCAGCTTTCCAGCGGAGAGAAAAAGCTACTTGAACACTCTGCAAGCCTTTCCACTCCCAAAAACATGCACATGGAAGGAGCTGCTGCAAAAGCGATGCTGTGCTCGCTGCTGCTGCTCCTGAAGCTCTGGCTGCTAAATCGGAGGCTTTCCTTACAATTTCAAGCTGCAAAGCACTTGCTGAATTGCAGGGAAAGTCCGGGAGGCATTTGCTGTGCTGGCACACTTTCTCCTTCCTAGACAGAGTGGAAAAGCTTTTCCCTGCCGTGTAGGCGACAAGAGACGCATTAGACGGGCATCCGGAGCTGTCCGAAGGTAAGCGCCTGTTGCCGGCCTCTTTCGGCACAAGCCCCCGCTCCGGAGCGCACCGCGGCCGGCCGGAGGCTCTCTGCCGGCGAAGGTGCCTCGTCTCCGGCAAGGAAGCCTCAGCCGCTTCTCCTGCACACGGAGAGCGTGCTAGCTGCTGAAACGTGAAGAAAGAAGCTGCAGAACACTGGCACTGAGCGTGCAGCTTTCCAGCGGAGAGAAAAAGCTACTTGAACACTCTGCAAGCCTTTCCACTCCCAAAAACATGCACATGGAAGGAGCTGCTGCAAAAGCGATGCTGTGCTCGCTGCTGCTGCTCCTGAAGCTCTGGCTGCTAAATCGGAGGCTTTCCTTCCAATTTCAAGCTGCAAAGCACTTGCTGAATTGCAGGGAAAGTCCGGGAGGCATTTGCTGTGCTGGCACACTTTCTCCTTCCTAGACAGAGTGGAAAAGCTTTTCCCTGCCGTGTAGGCGACAAGAGACGCATTAGACGGGCATCCGGAGCTGTCCGAAGGTAAGCGCCTGTTCCCGGCCTCTTTCGGCACAAGCCCCCGCTCCGGAGCGCACCGCGGCCGGCCGGAGGCTCTCTGCCGGCGAAGGTGCCTCGTCTCCGGCAAGGAAGCCTCAGCCGCTTCTCCTGCACACGGAGAGCGTGCTAGCTGCTGAAACGTGAAGAAAGAAGCTGCAGAACACTGGCACTGAGCGTGCAGCTTTCCAGCGGAGAGAAAAAGCTACTTGAACACTCTGCAAGCCTTTCCACTCCCAAAAACATGCACATGGAAGGAGCTGCTGCAAAAGCGATGCTGTGCTCGCTGCTGCTCCTCCTGAAGCTCTGGCTGCTAAATCTGAGGCTTTCCTTCCAATTTCAAGCTGCAAAGCACTTGCTGAATTGCAGGGAAAGTCCGGGAGGCATTTGCTGTGCTGGCACACTTTCTCCTTCCTAGACAGAGTGGAAAAGCTTTTCCCTGCCGTGTAGGCGACAAGAGACGCATTAGACGGGCATCCGGAGCTGTCCGAAGGTAAGCGCCTGTTCCCGGCCTCTTTCGGCACAAGCCCCCGCTCCGGAGCGCACCGCGGCCGGCCGGAGGCTCTCTGCCGGCGAAGGTGCCTCGTCTCCGGCAAGGAAGCCTCAGCCGCTTCTCCTGCACACGGAGAGCGTGCTAGCTGCTGAAACGTGAAGAAAGAAGCTGCAGAACACTGGCACTGAGCGTGCAGCTTTCCAGCGGAGAGAAAAAGCTACTTGAACACTCTGCAAGCCTTTCCACTCCCAAAAACATGCACATGGAAGGAGCTGCTGCAAAAGCGATGCTGTGCTCGCTGCTGCTCCTCCTGAAGCTCTGGCTGCTAAATCTGAGGCTTTCCTTCCAATTTCAAGCTGCAAAGCACTTGCTGAATTGCAGGGAAAGTCCGGGAGGCATTTGCTGTGCTGGCACACTTTCTCCTTCCTAGACAGAGTGGAAAAGCTTTTCCCTGCCGTGTAGGCGACAAGAGACGCATTAGACGGGCATCCGGAGCTGTCCGAAGGTAAGCGCCTGTTCCCGGCCTCTTTCGGCACAAGCCCCCGCTCCGGAGCGCACCGCGGCCGGCCGGAGGCTCTCTGCCGGCGAAGGTGCCTCGTCTCCGGCAAGGAAGCCTCAGCCGCTTCTCCTGCACACGGAGAGCGTGCTAGCTGCTGAAACGTGAAGAAAGAAGCTGCAGAACACTGGCACTGAGCGTGCAGCTTTCCAGCGGAGAGAAAAAGCTACTTGAACACTCTGCAAGCCTTTCCACTCCCAAAAACATGCACATGGAAGGAGCTGCTGCAAAAGCGATGCTGTGCTCGCTGCTGCTCCTCCTGAAGCTCTGGCTGCTAAATCTGAGGCTTTCCTTCCAATTTCAAGCTGCAAAGCACTTGCTGAATTGCAGGGAAAGTCCGGGAGGCATTTGCTGTGCTGGCACACTTTCTCCTTCCTAGACAGAGTGGAAAAGCTTTTCCCTGCCGTGTAGGCGACAAGAGACGCATTAGACGGGCATCCGGAGCTGTCCGAAGGTAAGCGCCTGTTGCCGGCCTCTTTCGGCACAAGCCCCCGCTCCGGAGCGCACCGCGGCCGGCCGGAGGCTCTCTGCCGGCGAAGGTGCCGCTTCTCCGGCAAGGAAGCCTCAGCCGCTTCTCCTGCACACGGAGAGCGTGCTAGCTGCTGAAACGTGAAGAAAGAAGCTGCAGAACACTGGCACTGAGCGTGCAGCTTTCCAGCGGAGAGAAAAAGCTACTTGAACACTCTGCAAGCCTTTCCACTCCCAAAAACATGCACATGGAAGGAGCTGCTGCAAAAGCGATGCTGTGCTCGCTGCTGCTCCTCCTGAAGCTCTGGCTGCTAAATCTGAGGCTTTCCTTCCAATTTCAAGCTGCAAAGCACTTGCTGAATTGCAGGGAAAGTCCGGGAGGCATTTGCTGTGCTGGCACACTTTCTCCTTCCTAGACAGAGTGGAAAAGCTTTTCCCTGCCGTGTAGGCGACAAGAGACGCATTAGACGGGCATCCGGAGCTGTCCGAAGGTAAGCGCCTGTTGCCGGCCTCTTTCGGCACAAGCCCCCGCTCCGGAGCGCACCGCGGCCGGCCGGAGGCTCTCTGCCGGCGAAGGTGCCTCGTCTCCGGCAAGGAAGCCTCAGCCGCTTCTCCTGCACACGGAGAGCGTGCTAGCTGCTGAAACGTGAAGAAAGAAGCTGCAGAACACTGGCACTGAGCGTGCAGCTTTCCAGCGGAGAGAAAAAGCTACTTGAACACTCTGCAAGCCTTTCCACTCCCAAAAACATGCACATGGAAGGAGCTGCTGCAAAAGCGATGCTGTGCTCGCTGCTGCTGCTCCTGAAGCTCTGGCTGCTAAATCTGAGGCTTTCCTTCCAATTTCAAGCTGCAAAGCACTTGCTGAATTGCAGGGAAAGTCCGGGAGGCATTTGCTGTGCTGGCACACTTTCTCCTTCCTAGACAGAGTGGAAAAGCTTTTCCCTGCCGTGTAGGCGACAAGAGACGCATTAGACGGGCATCCGGAGCTGTCCGAAGGTAAGCGCCTGTTCCCGGCCTCTTTCGGCACAAGCCCCCGCTCCGGAGCGCACCGCGGCCGGCCGGAGGCTCTCTGCCGGCGAAGGTGCCTCGTCTCCGGCAAGGAAGCCTCAGCCGCTTCTCCTGCACACGGAGAGCGTGCTAGCTGCTGAAACGTGAAGAAAGAAGCTGCAGAACACTGGCACTGAGCGTGCAGCTTTCCAGCGGAGAGAAAAAGCTACTTGAACACTCTGCAAGCCTTTCCACTCCCAAAAACATGCACATGGAAGGAGCTGCTGCAAAAGCGATGCTGTGCTCGCTGCTGCTCCTCCTGAAGCTCTGGCTGCTAAATCTGAGGCTTTCCTTCCAATTTCAAGCTGCAAAGCACTTGCTGAATTGCAGGGAAAGTCCGGGAGGCATTTGCTGTGCTGGCACACTTTCTCCTTCCTAGACAGAGTGGAAAAGCTTTTCCCTGCCGTGTAGGCGACAAGAGACGCATTAGACGGGCATCCGGAGCTGTCCGAAGGTAAGCGCCTGTTCCCGGCCTCTTTCGGCACAAGCCCCCGCTCCGGAGCGCACCGCGGCCGGCCGGAGGCTCTCTGCCGGCGAAGGTGCCTCGTCTCCGGCAAGGAAGCCTCAGCCGCTTCTCCTGCACACGGAGAGCGTGCTAGCTGCTGAAACGTGAAGAAAGAAGCTGCAGAACACTGGCACTGAGCGTGCAGCTTTCCAGCGGAGAGAAAAAGCTACTTGAACACTCTGCAAGCCTTTCCACTCCCAAAAACATGCACATGGAAGGAGCTGCTGCAAAAGCGATGCTGTGCTCGCTGCTGCTCCTCCTGAAGCTCTGGCTGCTAAATCTGAGGCTTTCCTTCCAATTTCAAGCTGCAAAGCACTTGCTGAATTGCAGGGAAAGTCCGGGAGGCATTTGCTGTGCTGGCACACTTTCTCCTTCCTAGACAGAGTGGAAAAGCTTTTCCCTGCCGTGTAGGCGACAAGAGACGCATTAGACGGGCATCCGGAGCTGTCCGAAGGTAAGCGCCTGTTCCCGGCCTCTTTCGGCACAAGCCCCCGCTCCGGAGCGCACCGCGGCCGGCCGGAGGCTCTCTGCCGGCGAAGGTGCCTCGTCTCCGGCAAGGAAGCCTCAGCCGCTTCTCCTGCACACGGAGAGCGTGCTAGCTGCTGAAACGTGAAGAAAGAAGCTGCAGAACACTGGCACTGAGCGTGCAGCTTTCCAGCGGAGAGAAAAAGCTACTTGAACACTCTGCAAGCCTTTCCACTCCCAAAAACATGCACATGGAAGGAGCTGCTGCAAAAGCGATGCTGTGCTCGCTGCTGCTCCTCCTGAAGCTCTGGCTGCTAAATCTGAGGCTTTCCTTCCAATTTCAAGCTGCAAAGCACTTGCTGAATTGCAGGGAAAGTCCGGGAGGCATTTGCTGTGCTGGCACACTTTCTCCTTCCTAGACAGAGTGGAAAAGCTTTTCCCTGCCGTGTAGGCGACAAGAGACGCATTAGACGGGCATCCGGAGCTGTCCGAAGGTAAGCGCCTGTTGCCGGCCTCTTTCGGCACAAGCCCCCGCTCCGGAGCGCACCGCGGCCGGCCGGAGGCTCTCTGCCGGCGAAGGTGCCGCTTCTCCGGCAAGGAAGCCTCAGCCGCTTCTCCTGCACACGGAGAGCGTGCTAGCTGCTGAAACGTGAAGAAAGAAGCTGCAGAACACTGGCACTGAGCGTGCAGCTTTCCAGCGGAGAGAAAAAGCTACTTGAACACTCTGCAAGCCTTTCCACTCCCAAAAACATGCACATGGAAGGAGCTGCTGCAAAAGCGATGCTGTGCTCGCTGCTGCTCCTCCTGAAGCTCTGGCTGCTAAATCTGAGGCTTTCCTTCCAATTTCAAGCTGCAAAGCACTTGCTGAATTGCAGGGAAAGTCCGGGAGGCATTTGCTGTGCTGGCACACTTTCTCCTTCCTAGACAGAGTGGAAAAGCTTTTCCCTGCCGTGTAGGCGACAAGAGACGCATTAGACGGGCATCCGGAGCTGTCCGAAGGTAAGCGCCTGTTGCCGGCCTCTTTCGGCACAAGCCCCCGCTCCGGAGCGCACCGCGGCCGGCCGGAGGCTCTCTGCCGGCGAAGGTGCCTCGTCTCCGGCAAGGAAGCCTCAGCCGCTTCTCCTGCACACGGAGAGCGTGCTAGCTGCTGAAACGTGAAGAAAGAAGCTGCAGAACACTGGCACTGAGCGTGCAGCTTTCCAGCGGAGAGAAAAAGCTACTTGAACACTCTGCAAGCCTTTCCACTCCCAAAAACATGCACATGGAAGGAGCTGCTGCAAAAGCGATGCTGTGCTCGCTGCTGCTGCTCCTGAAGCTCTGGCTGCTAAATCTGAGGCTTTCCTTCCAATTTCAAGCTGCAAAGCACTTGCTGAATTGCAGGGAAAGTCCGGGAGGCATTTGCTGTGCTGGCACACTTTCTCCTTCCTAGACAGAGTGGAAAAGCTTTTCCCTGCCGTGTAGGCGACAAGAGACGCATTAGACGGGCATCCGGAGCTGTCCGAAGGTAAGCGCCTGTTCCCGGCCTCTTTCGGCACAAGCCCCCGCTCCGGAGCGCACCGCGGCCGGCCGGAGGCTCTCTGCCGGCGAAGGTGCCTCGTCTCCGGCAAGGAAGCCTCAGCCGCTTCTCCTGCACACGGAGAGCGTGCTAGCTGCTGAAACGTGAAGAAAGAAGCTGCAGAACACTGGCACTGAGCGTGCAGCTTTCCAGCGGAGAGAAAAAGCTACTTGAACACTCTGCAAGCCTTTCCACTCCCAAAAACATGCACATGGAAGGAGCTGCTGCAAAAGCGATGCTGTGCTCGCTGCTGCTCCTCCTGAAGCTCTGGCTGCTAAATCTGAGGCTTTCCTTCCAATTTCAAGCTGCAAAGCACTTGCTGAATTGCAGGGAAAGTCCGGGAGGCATTTGCTGTGCTGGCACACTTTCTCCTTCCTAGACAGAGTGGAAAAGCTTTTCCCTGCCGTGTAGGCGACAAGAGACGCATTAGACGGGCATCCGGAGCTGTCCGAAGGTAAGCGCCTGTTCCCGGCCTCTTTCGGCACAAGCCCCCGCTCCGGAGCGCACCGCGGCCGGCCGGAGGCTCTCTGCCGGCGAAGGTGCCTCGTCTCCGGCAAGGAAGCCTCAGCCGCTTCTCCTGCACACGGAGAGCGTGCTAGCTGCTGAAACGTGAAGAAAGAAGCTGCAGAACACTGGCACTGAGCGTGCAGCTTTCCAGCGGAGAGAAAAAGCTACTTGAACACTCTGCAAGCCTTTCCACTCCCAAAAACATGCACATGGAAGGAGCTGCTGCAAAAGCGATGCTGTGCTCGCTGCTGCTCCTCCTGAAGCTCTGGCTGCTAAATCTGAGGCTTTCCTTCCAATTTCAAGCTGCAAAGCACTTGCTGAATTGCAGGGAAAGTCCGGGAGGCATTTGCTGTGCTGGCACACTTTCTCCTTCCTAGACAGAGTGGAAAAGCTTTTCCCTGCCGTGTAGGCGACAAGAGACGCATTAGACGGGCATCCGGAGCTGTCCGAAGGTAAGCGCCTGTTCCCGGCCTCTTTCGGCACAAGCCCCCGCTCCGGAGCGCACCGCGGCCGGCCGGAGGCTCTCTGCCGGCGAAGGTGCCTCGTCTCCGGCAAGGAAGCCTCAGCCGCTTCTCCTGCACACGGAGAGCGTGCTAGCTGCTGAAACGTGAAGAAAGAAGCTGCAGAACACTGGCACTGAGCGTGCAGCTTTCCAGCGGAGAGAAAAAGCTACTTGAACACTCTGCAAGCCTTTCCACTCCCAAAAACATGCACATGGAAGGAGCTGCTGCAAAAGCGATGCTGTGCTCGCTGCTGCTCCTCCTGAAGCTCTGGCTGCTAAATCTGAGGCTTTCCTTCCAATTTCAAGCTGCAAAGCACTTGCTGAATTGCAGGGAAAGTCCGGGAGGCATTTGCTGTGCTGGCACACTTTCTCCTTCCTAGACAGAGTGGAAAAGCTTTTCCCTGCCGTGTAGGCGACAAGAGACGCATTAGACGGGCATCCGGAGCTGTCCGAAGGTAAGCGCCTGTTCCCGGCCTCTTTCGGCACAAGCCCCCGCTCCGGAGCGCACCGCGGCCGGCCGGAGGCTCTCTGCCGGCGAAGGTGCCTCGTCTCCGGCAAGGAAGCCTCAGCCGCTTCTCCTGCACACGGAGAGCGTGCTAGCTGCTGAAACGTGAAGAAAGAAGCTGCAGAACACTGGCACTGAGCGTGCAGCTTTCCAGCGGAGAGAAAAAGCTACTTGAACACTCTGCAAGCCTTTCCACTCCCAAAAACATGCACATGGAAGGAGCTGCTGCAAAAGCGATGCTGTGCTCGCTGCTGCTCCTCCTGAAGCTCTGGCTGCTAAATCTGAGGCTTTCCGTCCAATTTCAAGCTGCAAAGCACTTGCTGAATTGCAGGGAAAGTCCGGGAGGCATTTGCTCTGCTGGCACACTTTCTCCTTCCTAGACAGAGTGGAAAAGCTTTTCCCTGCCGTGTAGGCGACAAGAGACGCATTAGACGGGCATCCGGAGCTGTCCGAAGGTAAGCGCCTGTTGCCGGCCTCTTTCGGCACAAGCCCCCGCTCCGGAGCGCACCGCGGCCGGCCGGAGGCTCTCTGCCGGCGAAGGTGCCTCGTCTCCGGCAAGGAAGCCTCAGCCGCTTCTCCTGCACACGGAGAGCGTGCTAGCTGCTGAAACGTGAAGAAAGAAGCTGCAGAACACTGGCACTGAGCGTGCAGCTTTCCAGCGGAGAGAAAAAGCTACTTGAACACTCTGCAAGCCTTTCCACTCCCAAAAACATGCACATGGAAGGAGCTGCTGCAAAAGCGATGCTGTGCTCGCTGCTGCTGCTCCTGAAGCTCTGGCTGCTAAATCTGAGGCTTTCCTTCCAATTTCAAGCTGCAAAGCACTTGCTGAATTGCAGGGAAAGTCCGGGAGGCATTTGCTGTGCTGGCACACTTTCTCCTTCCTAGACAGAGTGGAAAAGCTTTTCCCTGCCGTGTAGGCGACAAGAGACGCATTAGACGGGCATCCGGAGCTGTCCGAAGGTAAGCGCCTGTTGCCGGCCTCTTTCGGCACAAGCCCCCGCTCCGGAGCGCACCGCGGCCGGCCGGAGGCTCTCTGCCGGCGAAGGTGCCTCGTCTCCGGCAAGGAAGCCTCAGCCGCTTCTCCTGCACACGGAGAGCGTGCTAGCTGCTGAAACGTGAAGAAAGAAGCTGCAGAACACTGGCACTGAGCGTGCAGCTTTCCAGCGGAGAGAAAAAGCTACTTGAACACTCTGCAAGCCTTTCCACTCCCAAAAACATGCACATGGAAGGAGCTGCTGCAAAAGCGATGCTGTGCTCGCTGCTGCTGCTCCTGAAGCTCTGGCTGCTAAATCTGAGGCTTTCCTTCCAATTTCAAGCTGCAAAGCACTTGCTGAATTGCAGGGAAAGTCCGGGAGGCATTTGCTGTGCTGGCACACTTTCTCCTTCCTAGACAGAGTGGAAAAGCTTTTCCCTGCCGTGTAGGCGACAAGAGACGCATTAGACGGGCATCCGGAGCTGTCCGAAGGTAAGCGCCTGTTCCCGGCCTCTTTCGGCACAAGCCCCCGCTCCGGAGCGCACCGCGGCCGGCCGGAGGCTCTCTGCCGGCGAAGGTGCCTCGTCTCCGGCAAGGAAGCCTCAGCCGCTTCTCCTGCACACGGAGAGCGTGCTAGCTGCTGAAACGTGAAGAAAGAAGCTGCAGAACACTGGCACTGAGCGTGCAGCTTTCCAGCGGAGAGAAAAAGCTACTTGAACACTCTGCAAGCCTTTCCACTCCCAAAAACATGCACATGGAAGGAGCTGCTGCAAAAGCGATGCTGTGCTCGCTGCTGCTCCTCCTGAAGCTCTGGCTGCTAAATCTGAGGCTTTCCTTCCAATTTCAAGCTGCAAAGCACTTGCTGAATTGCAGGGAAAGTCCGGGAGGCATTTGCTGTGCTGGCACACTTTCTCCTTCCTAGACAGAGTGGAAAAGCTTTTCCCTGCCGTGTAGGCGACAAGAGACGCATTAGACGGGCATCCGGAGCTGTCCGAAGGTAAGCGCCTGTTGCCGGCCTCTTTCGGCACAAGCCCCCGCTCCGGAGCGCACCGCGGCCGGCCGGAGGCTCTCTGCCGGCGAAGGTGCCTCGTCTCCGGCAAGGAAGCCTCAGCCGCTTCTCCTGCACACGGAGAGCGTGCTAGCTGCTGAAACGTGAAGAAAGAAGCTGCAGAACACTGGCACTGAGCGTGCAGCTTTCCAGCGGAGAGAAAAAGCTACTTGAACACTCTGCAAGCCTTTCCACTCCCAAAAACATGCACATGGAAGGAGCTGCTGCAAAAGCGATGCTGTGCTCGCTGCTGCTCCTCCTGAAGCTCTGGCTGCTAAATCTGAGGCTTTCCTTCCAATTTCAAGCTGCAAAGCACTTGCTGAATTGCAGGGAAAGTCCGGGAGGCATTTGCTGTGCTGGCACACTTTCTCCTTCCTAGACAGAGTGGAAAAGCTTTTCCCTGCCGTGTAGGCGACAAGAGACGCATTAGACGGGCATCCGGAGCTGTCCGAAGGTAAGCGCCTGTTCCCGGCCTCTTTCGGCACAAGCCCCCGCTCCGGAGCGCACCGCGGCCGGCCGGAGGCTCTCTGCCGGCGAAGGTGCCTCGTCTCCGGCAAGGAAGCCTCAGCCGCTTCTCCTGCACACGGAGAGCGTGCTAGCTGCTGAAACGTGAAGAAAGAAGCTGCAGAACACTGGCACTGAGCGTGCAGCTTTCCAGCGGAGAGAAAAAGCTACTTGAACACTCTGCAAGCCTTTCCACTCCCAAAAACATGCACATGGAAGGAGCTGCTGCAAAAGCGATGCTGTGCTCGCTGCTGCTCCTCCTGAAGCTCTGGCTGCTAAATCTGAGGCTTTCCTTCCAATTTCAAGCTGCAAAGCACTTGCTGAATTGCAGGGAAAGTCCGGGAGGCATTTGCTGTGCTGGCACACTTTCTCCTTCCTAGACAGAGTGGAAAAGCTTTTCCCTGCCGTGTAGGCGACAAGAGACGCATTAGACGGGCATCCGGAGCTGTCCGAAGGTAAGCGCCTGTTGCCGGCCTCTTTCGGCACAAGCCCCCGCTCCGGAGCGCACCGCGGCCGGCCGGAGGCTCTCTGCCGGCGAAGGTGCCGCTTCTCCGGCAAGGAAGCCTCAGCCGCTTCTCCTGCACACGGAGAGCGTGCTAGCTGCTGAAACGTGAAGAAAGAAGCTGCAGAACACTGGCACTGAGCGTGCAGCTTTCCAGCGGAGAGAAAAAGCTACTTGAACACTCTGCAAGCCTTTCCACTCCCAAAAACATGCACATGGAAGGAGCTGCTGCAAAAGCGATGCTGTGCTCGCTGCTGCTGCTCCTGAAGCTCTGGCTGCTAAATCTGAGGCTTTCCTTCCAATTTCAAGCTGCAAAGCACTTGCTGAATTGCAGGGAAAGTCCGGGAGGCATTTGCTGTGCTGGCACACTTTCTCCTTCCTAGACAGAGTGGAAAAGCTTTTCCCTGCCGTGTAGGCGACAAGAGACGCATTAGACGGGCATCCGGAGCTGTCCGAAGGTAAGCGCCTGTTGCCGGCCTCTTTCGGCACAAGCCCCCGCTCCGGAGCGCACCGCGGCCGGCCGGAGGCTCTCTGCCGGCGAAGGTGCCTCGTCTCCGGCAAGGAAGCCTCAGCCGCTTCTCCTGCACACGGAGAGCGTGCTAGCTGCTGAAACGTGAAGAAAGAAGCTGCAGAACACTGGCACTGAGCGTGCAGCTTTCCAGCGGAGAGAAAAAGCTACTTGAACACTCTGCAAGCCTTTCCACTCCCAAAAACATGCACATGGAAGGAGCTGCTGCAAAAGCGATGCTGTGCTCGCTGCTGCTGCTCCTGAAGCTCTGGCTGCTAAATCTGAGGCTTTCCTTCCAATTTCAAGCTGCAAAGCACTTGCTGAATTGCAGGGAAAGTCCGGGAGGCATTTGCTGTGCTGGCACACTTTCTCCTTCCTAGACAGAGTGGAAAAGCTTTTCCCTGCCGTGTAGGCGACAAGAGACGCATTAGACGGGCATCCGGAGCTGTCCGAAGGTAAGCGCCTGTTGCCGGCCTCTTTCGGCACAAGCCCCCGCTCCGGAGCGCACCGCGGCCGGCCGGAGGCTCTCTGCCGGCGAAGGTGCCTCGTCTCCGGCAAGGAAGCCTCAGCCGCTTCTCCTGCACACGGAGAGCGTGCTAGCTGCTGAAACGTGAAGAAAGAAGCTGCAGAACACTGGCACTGAGCGTGCAGCTTTCCAGCGGAGAGAAAAAGCTACTTGAACACTCTGCAAGCCTTTCCACTCCCAAAAACATGCACATGGAAGGAGCTGCTGCAAAAGCGATGCTGTGCTCGCTGCTGCTGCTCCTGAAGCTCTGGCTGCTAAATCTGAGGCTTTCCTTCCAATTTCAAGCTGCAAAGCACTTGCTGAATTGCAGGGAAAGTCCGGGAGGCATTTGCTGTGCTGGCACACTTTCTCCTTCCTAGACAGAGTGGAAAAGCTTTTCCCTGCCGTGTAGGCGACAAGAGACGCATTAGACGGGCATCCGGAGCTGTCCGAAGGTAAGCGCCTGTTCCCGGCCTCTTTCGGCACAAGCCCCCGCTCCGGAGCGCACCGCGGCCGGCCGGAGGCTCTCTGCCGGCGAAGGTGCCTCGTCTCCGGCAAGGAAGCCTCAGCCGCTTCTCCTGCACACGGAGAGCGTGCTAGCTGCTGAAACGTGAAGAAAGAAGCTGCAGAACACTGGCACTGAGCGTGCAGCTTTCCAGCGGAGAGAAAAAGCTACTTGAACACTCTGCAAGCCTTTCCACTCCCAAAAACATGCACATGGAAGGAGCTGCTGCAAAAGCGATGCTGTGCTCGCTGCTGCTGCTCCTGAAGCTCTGGCTGCTAAATCTGAGGCTTTCCTTCCAATTTCAAGCTGCAAAGCACTTGCTGAATTGCAGGGAAAGTCCGGGAGGCATTTGCTCTGCTGGCACACTTTCTCCTTCCTAGACAGAGTGGAAAAGCTTTTCCCTGCCGTGTAGGCGACAAGAGACGCATTAGACGGGCATCCGGAGCTGTCCGAAGGTAAGCGCCTGTTCCCGGCCTCTTTCGGCACAAGCCCCCGCTCCGGAGCGCACCGCGGCCGGCCGGAGGCTCTCTGCCGGCGAAGGTGCCTCGTCTCCGGCAAGGAAGCCTCAGCCGCTTCTCCTGCACACGGAGAGCGTGCTAGCTGCTGAAACGTGAAGAAAGAAGCTGCAGAACACTGGCACTGAGCGTGCAGCTTTCCAGCGGAGAGAAAAAGCTACTTGAACACTCTGCAAGCCTTTCCACTCCCAAAAACATGCACATGGAAGGAGCTGCTGCAAAAGCGATGCTGTGCTCGCTGCTGCTCCTCCTGAAGCTCTGGCTGCTAAATCTGAGGCTTTCCTTCCAATTTCAAGCTGCAAAGCACTTGCTGAATTGCAGGGAAAGTCCGGGAGGCATTTGCTGTGCTGGCACACTTTCTCCTTCCTAGACAGAGTGGAAAAGCTTTTCCCTGCCGTGTAGGCGACAAGAGACGCATTAGACGGGCATCCGGAGCTGTCCGAAGGTAAGCGCCTGTTCCCGGCCTCTTTCGGCACAAGCCCCCGCTCCGGAGCGCACCGCGGCCGGCCGGAGGCTCTCTGCCGGCGAAGGTGCCTCGTCTCCGGCAAGGAAGCCTCAGCCGCTTCTCCTGCACACGGAGAGCGTGCTAGCTGCTGAAACGTGAAGAAAGAAGCTGCAGAACACTGGCACTGAGCGTGCAGCTTTCCAGCGGAGAGAAAAAGCTACTTGAACACTCTGCAAGCCTTTCCACTCCCAAAAACATGCACATGGAAGGAGCTGCTGCAAAAGCGATGCTGTGCTCGCTGCTGCTCCTCCTGAAGCTCTGGCTGCTAAATCTGAGGCTTTCCTTCCAATTTCAAGCTGCAAAGCACTTGCTGAATTGCAGGGAAAGTCCGGGAGGCATTTGCTCTGCTGGCACACTTTCTCCTTCCTAGACAGAGTGGAAAAGCTTTTCCCTGCCGTGTAGGCGACAAGAGACGCATTAGACGGGCATCCGGAGCTGTCCGAAGGTAAGCGCCTGTTGCCGGCCTCTTTCGGCACAAGCCCCCGCTCCGGAGCGCACCGCGGCCGGCCGGAGGCTCTCTGCCGGCGAAGGTGCCTCGTCTCCGGCAAGGAAGCCTCAGCCGCTTCTCCTGCACACGGAGAGCGTGCTAGCTGCTGAAACGTGAAGAAAGAAGCTGCAGAACACTGGCACTGAGCGTGCAGCTTTCCAGCGGAGAGAAAAAGCTACTTGAACACTCTGCAAGCCTTTCCACTCCCAAAAACATGCACATGGAAGGAGCTGCTGCAAAAGCGATGCTGTGCTCGCTGCTGCTCCTCCTGAAGCTCTGGCTGCTAAATCTGAGGCTTTCCTTCCAATTTCAAGCTGCAAAGCACTTGCTGAATTGCAGGGAAAGTCCGGGAGGCATTTGCTGTGCTGGCACACTTTCTCCTTCCTAGACAGAGTGGAAAAGCTTTTCCCTGCCGTGTAGGCGACAAGAGACGCATTAGACGGGCATCCGGAGCTGTCCGAAGGTAAGCGCCTGTTCCCGGCCTCTTTCGGCACAAGCCCCCGCTCCGGAGCGCACCGCGGCCGGCCGGAGGCTCTCTGCCGGCGAAGGTGCCTCGTCTCCGGCAAGGAAGCCTCAGCCGCTTCTCCTGCACACGGAGAGCGTGCTAGCTGCTGAAACGTGAAGAAAGAAGCTGCAGAACACTGGCACTGAGCGTGCAGCTTTCCAGCGGAGAGAAAAAGCTACTTGAACACTCTGCAAGCCTTTCCACTCCCAAAAACATGCACATGGAAGGAGCTGCTGCAAAAGCGATGCTGTGCTCGCTGCTGCTCCTCCTGAAGCTCTGGCTGCTAAATCTGAGGCTTTCCTTCCAATTTCAAGCTGCAAAGCACTTGCTGAATTGCAGGGAAAGTCCGGGAGGCATTTGCTGTGCTGGCACACTTTCTCCTTCCTAGACAGAGTGGAAAAGCTTTTCCCTGCCGTGTAGGCGACAAGAGACGCATTAGACGGGCATCCGGAGCTGTCCGAAGGTAAGCGCCTGTTCCCGGCCTCTTTCGGCACAAGCCCCCGCTCCGGAGCGCACCGCGGCCGGCCGGAGGCTCTCTGCCGGCGAAGGTGCCTCGTCTCCGGCAAGGAAGCCTCAGCCGCTTCTCCTGCACACGGAGAGCGTGCTAGCTGCTGAAACGTGAAGAAAGAAGCTGCAGAACACTGGCACTGAGCGTGCAGCTTTCCAGCGGAGAGAAAAAGCTACTTGAACACTCTGCAAGCCTTTCCACTCCCAAAAACATGCACATGGAAGGAGCTGCTGCAAAAGCGATGCTGTGCTCGCTGCTGCTCCTCCTGAAGCTCTGGCTGCTAAATCTGAGGCTTTCCGTCCAATTTCAAGCTGCAAAGCACTTGCTGAATTGCAGGGAAAGTCCGGGAGGCATTTGCTGTGCTGGCACACTTTCCCCTTCCTAGACAGAGTGGAAAAGCTTTTCCCTGCCGTGTAGGCGACAAGAGACGCATTAGACGGGCATCCGGAGCTGTCCGAAGGTAAGCGCCTGTTCCCGGCCTCTTTCGGCACAAGCCCCCGCTCCGGAGCGCACCGCGGCCGGCCGGAGGCTCTCTGCCGGCGAAGGTGCCGCTTCTCCGGCAAGGAAGCCTCAGCCGCTTCTCCTGCACACGGAGAGCGTGCTAGCTGCTGAAACGTGAAGAAAGAAGCTGCAGAACACTGGCACTGAGCGTGCAGCTTTCCAGCGGAGAGAAAAAGCTACTTGAACACTCTGCAAGCCTTTCCACTCCCAAAAACATGCACATGGAAGGAGCTGCTGCAAAAGCGATGCTGTGCTCGCTGCTGCTGCTCCTGAAGCTCTGGCTGCTAAATCTGAGGCTTTCCTTCCAATTTCAAGCTGCAAAGCACTTGCTGAATTGCAGGGAAAGTCCGGGAGGCATTTGCTGTGCTGGCACACTTTCTCCTTCCTAGACAGAGTGGAAAAGCTTTTCCCTGCCGTGTAGGCGACAAGAGACGCATTAGACGGGCATCCGGAGCTGTCCGAAGGTAAGCGCCTGTTGCCGGCCTCTTTCGGCACAAGCCCCCGCTCCGGAGCGCACCGCGGCCGGCCGGAGGCTCTCTGCCGGCGAAGGTGCCTCGTCTCCGGCAAGGAAGCCTCAGCCGCTTCTCCTGCACACGGAGAGCGTGCTAGCTGCTGAAACGTGAAGAAAGAAGCTGCAGAACACTGGCACTGAGCGTGCAGCTTTCCAGCGGAGAGAAAAAGCTACTTGAACACTCTGCAAGCCTTTCCACTCCCAAAAACATGCACATGGAAGGAGCTGCTGCAAAAGCGATGCTGTGCTCGCTGCTGCTGCTCCTGAAGCTCTGGCTGCTAAATCTGAGGCTTTCCTTCCAATTTCAAGCTGCAAAGCACTTGCTGAATTGCAGGGAAAGTCCGGGAGGCATTTGCTGTGCTGGCACACTTTCTCCTTCCTAGACAGAGTGGAAAAGCTTTTCCCTGCCGTGTAGGCGACAAGAGACGCATTAGACGGGCATCCGGAGCTGTCCAAAGGTAAGCGCCTGTTCCCGGCCTCTTTCGGCACAAGCCCCCGCTCCGGAGCGCACCGCGGCCGGCCGGAGGCTCTCTGCCAGCGAAGGTGCCTCGTCTCCGGCAAGGAAGCCTCAGCCGCTTCTCCTGCACACGGAGAGCGTGCTAGCTGCTGAAACGTGAAGAAAGAAGCTGCAGAACACTGGCACTGAGCGTGCAGCTTTCCAGCGGAGAGAAAAAGCTACTTGAACACTCTGCAAGCCTTTCCACTCCCAAAAACATGCACATGGAAGGAGCTGCTGCAAAAGCGATGCTGTGCTCGCTGCTGCTGCTCCTGAAGCTCTGGCTGCTAAATCTGAGGCTTTCCTTCCAATTTCAAGCTGCAAAGCACTTGCTGAATTGCAGGGAAAGTCCGGGAGGCATTTGCTCTGCTGGCACACTTTCTCCTTCCTAGACAGAGTGGAAAAGCTTTTCCCTGCCGTGTAGGCGACAAGAGACGCATTAGACGGGCATCCGGAGCTGTCCGAAGGTAAGCGCCTGTTGCCGGCCTCTTTCGGCACAAGCCCCCGCTCCGGAGCGCACCGCGGCCGGCCGGAGGCTCTCTGCCGGCGAAGGTGCCGCTTCTCCGGTAAGGAAGCCTCAGCCGCTTCTCCTGCACACGGAGAGCGTGCTAGCTGCTGAAACGTGAAGAAAGAAGCTGCAGAACACTGGCACTGAGCGTGCAGCTTTCCAGCGGAGAGAAAAAGCTACTTGAACACTCTGCAAGCCTTTCCACTCCCAAAAACATGCACATGGAAGGAGCTGCTGCAAAAGCGATGCTGTGCTCGCTGCTGCTCCTCCTGAAGCTCTGGCTGCTAAATCTGAGGCTTTCCTTCCAATTTCAAGCTGCAAAGCACTTGCTGAATTGCAGGGAAAGTCCGGGAGGCATTTGCTCTGCTGGCACACTTTCTCCTTCCTAGACAGAGTGGAAAAGCTTTTCCCTGCCGTGTAGGCGACAAGAGACGCATTAGACGGGCATCCGGAGCTGTCCAAAGGTAAGCGCCTGTTCCCGGCCTCTTTCGGCACAAGCCCCCGCTCCGGAGCGCACCGCGGCCGGCCGGAGGCTCTCTGCCGGCGAAGGTGCCGCTTCTCCGGCAAGGAAGCCTCAGCCGCTTCTCCTGCACACGGAGAGCGTGCTAGCTGCTGAAACGTGAAGAAAGAAGCTGCAGAACACTGGCACTGAGCGTGCAGCTTTCCAGCGGAGAGAAAAAGCTACTTGAACACTCTGCAAGCCTTTCCACTCCCAAAAACATGCACATGGAAGGAGCTGCTGCAAAAGCGATGCTGTGCTCGCTGCTGCTCCTCCTGAAGCTCTGGCTGCTAAATCTGAGGCTTTCCTTCCAATTTCAAGCTGCAAAGCACTTGCTGAATTGCAGGGAAAGTCCGGGAGGCATTTGCTGTGCTGGCACACTTTCTCCTTCCTAGACAGAGTGGAAAAGCTTTTCCCTGCCGTGTAGGCGACAAGAGACGCATTAGACGGGCATCCGGAGCTGTCCGAAGGTAAGCGCCTGTTCCCGGCCTCTTTCGGCACAAGCCCCCGCTCCGGAGCGCACCGCGGCCGGCCGGAGGCTCTCTGCCGGCGAAGGTGCCGCTTCTCCGGCAAGGAAGCCTCAGCCGCTTCTCCTGCACACGGAGAGCGTGCTAGCTGCTGAAACGTGAAGAAAGAAGCTGCAGAACACTGGCACTGAGCGTGCAGCTTTCCAGCGGAGAGAAAAAGCTACTTGAACACTCTGCAAGCCTTTCCACTCCCAAAAACATGCACATGGAAGGAGCTGCTGCAAAAGCGATGCTGTGCTCGCTGCTGCTCCTCCTGAAGCTCTGGCTGCTAAATCTGAGGCTTTCCTTCCAATTTCAAGCTGCAAAGCACTTGCTGAATTGCAGGGAAAGTCCGGGAGGCATTTGCTGTGCTGGCACACTTTCTCCTTCCTAGACAGAGTGGAAAAGCTTTTCCCTGCCGTGTAGGCGACAAGAGACGCATTAGACGGGCATCCGGAGCTGTCCGAAGGTAAGCGCCTGTTCCCGGCCTCTTTCGGCACAAGCCCCCGCTCCGGAGCGCACCGCGGCCGGCCGGAGGCTCTCTGCCGGCGAAGGTGCCTCGTCTCCGGCAAGGAAGCCTCAGCCGCTTCTCCTGCACACGGAGAGCGTGCTAGCTGCTGAAACGTGAAGAAAGAAGCTGCAGAACACTGGCACTGAGCGTGCAGCTTTCCAGCGGAGAGAAAAAGCTACTTGAACACTCTGCAAGCCTTTCCACTCCCAAAAACATGCACATGGAAGGAGCTGCTGCAAAAGCGATGCTGTGCTCGCTGCTGCTCCTCCTGAAGCTCTGGCTGCTAAATCTGAGGCTTTCCTTCCAATTTCAAGCTGCAAAGCACTTGCTGAATTGCAGGGAAAGTCCGGGAGGCATTTGCTGTGCTGGCACACTTTCTCCTTCCTAGACAGAGTGGAAAAGCTTTTCCCTGCCGTGTAGGCGACAAGAGACGCATTAGACGGGCATCCGGAGCTGTCCGAAGGTAAGCGCCTGTTCCCGGCCTCTTTCGGCACAAGCCCCCGCTCCGGAGCGCACCGCGGCCGGCCGGAGGCTCTCTGCCGGCGAAGGTGCCGCTTCTCCGGCAAGGAAGCCTCAGCCGCTTCTCCTGCACACGGAGAGCGTGCTAGCTGCTGAAACGTGAAGAAAGAAGCTGCAGAACACTGGCACTGAGCGTGCAGCTTTCCAGCGGAGAGAAAAAGCTACTTGAACACTCTGCAAGCCTTTCCACTCCCAAAAACATGCACATGGAAGGAGCTGCTGCAAAAGCGATGCTGTGCTCGCTGCTGCTCCTCCTGAAGCTCTGGCTGCTAAATCTGAGGCTTTCCTTCCAATTTCAAGCTGCAAAGCACTTGCTGAATTGCAGGGAAAGTCCGGGAGGCATTTGCTGTGCTGGCACACTTTCTCCTTCCTAGACAGAGTGGAAAAGCTTTTCCCTGCCGTGTAGGCGACAAGAGACGCATTAGACGGGCATCCGGAGCTGTCCGAAGGTAAGCGCCTGTTCCCGGCCTCTTTCGGCACAAGCCCCCGCTCCGGAGCGCACCGCGGCCGGCCGGAGGCTCTCTGCCGGCGAAGGTGCCTCGTCTCCGGCAAGGAAGCCTCAGCCGCTTCTCCTGCACACGGAGAGCGTGCTAGCTGCTGAAACGTGAAGAAAGAAGCTGCAGAACACTGGCACTGAGCGTGCAGCTTTCCAGCGGAGAGAAAAAGCTACTTGAACACTCTGCAAGCCTTTCCACTCCCAAAAACATGCACATGGAAGGAGCTGCTGCAAAAGCGATGCTGTGCTCGCTGCTGCTGCTCCTGAAGCTCTGGCTGCTAAATCTGAGGCTTTCCTTCCAATTTCAAGCTGCAAAGCACTTGCTGAATTGCAGGGAAAGTCCGGGAGGCATTTGCTGTGCTGGCACACTTTCTCCTTCCTAGACAGAGTGGAAAAGCTTTTCCCTGCCGTGTAGGCGACAAGAGACGCATTAGACGGGCATCCGGAGCTGTCCGAAGGTAAGCGCCTGTTCCCGGCCTCTTTCGGCACAAGCCCCCGCTCCGGAGCGCACCGCGGCCGGCCGGAGGCTCTCTGCCGGCGAAGGTGCCTCGTCTCCGGCAAGGAAGCCTCAGCCGCTTCTCCTGCACACGGAGAGCGTGCTAGCTGCTGAAACGTGAAGAAAGAAGCTGCAGAACACTGGCACTGAGCGTGCAGCTTTCCAGCGGAGAGAAAAAGCTACTTGAACACTCTGCAAGCCTTTCCACTCCCAAAAACATGCACATGGAAGGCGCTGCTGCAAAAGCGATGCTGTGCTCGCTGCTGCTCCTCCTGAAGCTCTGGCTGCTAAATCTGAGGCTTTCCTTCCAATTTCAAGCTGCAAAGCACTTGCTGAATTGCAGGGAAAGTCCGGGAGGCATTTGCTGTGCTGGCACACTTTCTCCTTCCTAGACAGAGTGGAAAAGCTTTTCCCTGCCGTGTAGGCGACAAGAGACGCATTAGACGGGCATCCGGAGCTGTCCGAAGGTAAGCGCCTGTTCCCGGCCTCTTTCGGCACAAGCCCCCGCTCCGGAGCGCACCGCGGCCGGCCGGAGGCTCTCTGCCGGCGAAGGTGCCGCTTCTCCGGCAAAGAAGCCTCAGCCGCTTCTCCTGCACACGGAGAGCGTGCTAGCTGCTGAAACGTGAAGAAAGAAGCTGCAGAACACTGGCACTGAGCGTGCAGCTTTCCAGCGGAGAGAAAAAGCTACTTGAACACTCTGCAAGCCTTTCCACTCCCAAAAACATGCACATGGAAGGAGCTGCTGCAAAAGCGATGCTGTGCTCGCTGCTGCTCCTCCTGAAGCTCTGGCTGCTAAATCTGAGGCTTTCCTTCCAATTTCAAGCTGCAAAGCACTTGCTGAATTGCAGGGAAAGTCCGGGAGGCATTTGCTGTGCTGGCACACTTTCTCCTTCCTAGACAGAGTGGAAAAGCTTTTCCCTGCCGTGTAGGCGACAAGAGACGCATTAGACGGGCATCCGGAGCTGTCCGAAGGTAAGCGCCTGTTCCCGGCCTCTTTCGGCACAAGCCCCCGCTCCGGAGCGCACCGCGGCCGGCCGGAGGCTCTCTGCCGGCGAAGGTGCCTCGTCTCCGGCAAGGAAGCCTCAGCCGCTTCTCCTGCACACGGAGAGCGTGCTAGCTGCTGAAACGTGAAGAAAGAAGCTGCAGAACACTGGCACTGAGCGTGCAGCTTTCCAGCGGAGAGAAAAAGCTACTTGAACACTCTGCAAGCCTTTCCACTCCCAAAAACATGCACATGGAAGGAGCTGCTGCAAAAGCGATGCTGTGCTCGCTGCTGCTCCTCCTGAAGCTCTGGCTGCTAAATCTGAGGCTTTCCTTCCAATTTCAAGCTGCAAAGCACTTGCTGAATTGCAGGGAAAGTCCGGGAGGCATTTGCTGTGCTGGCACACTTTCTCCTTCCTAGACAGAGTGGAAAAGCTTTTCCCTGCCGTGTAGGCGACAAGAGACGCATTAGACGGGCATCCGGAGCTGTCCGAAGGTAAGCGCCTGTTGCCGGCCTCTTTCGGCACAAGCCCCCGCTCCGGAGCGCACCGCGGCCGGCCGGAGGCTCTCTGCCGGCGAAGGTGCCTCGTCTCCGGCAAGGAAGCCTCAGCCGCTTCTCCTGCACACGGAGAGCGTGCTAGCTGCTGAAACGTGAAGAAAGAAGCTGCAGAACACTGGCACTGAGCGTGCAGCTTTCCAGCGGAGAGAAAAAGCTACTTGAACACTCTGCAAGCCTTTCCACTCCCAAAAACATGCACATGGAAGGAGCTGCTGCAAAAGCGATGCTGTGCTCGCTGCTGCTCCTCCTGAAGCTCTGGCTGCTAAATCTGAGGCTTTCCTTCCAATTTCAAGCTGCAAAGCACTTGCTGAATTGCAGGGAAAGTCCGGGAGGCATTTGCTGTGCTGGCACACTTTCTCCTTCCTAGACAGAGTGGAAAAGCTTTTCCCTGCCGTGTAGGCGACAAGAGACGCATTAGACGGGCATCCGGAGCTGTCCGAAGGTAAGCGCCTGTTCCCGGCCTCTTTCGGCACAAGCCCCCGCTCCGGAGCGCACCGCGGCCGGCCGGAGGCTCTCTGCCGGCGAAGGTGCCGCTTCTCCGGCAAGGAAGCCTCAGCCGCTTCTCCTGCACACGGAGAGCGTGCTAGCTGCTGAAACGTGAAGAAAGAAGCTGCAGAACACTGGCACTGAGCGTGCAGCTTTCCAGCGGAGAGAAAAAGCTACTTGAACACTCTGCAAGCCTTTCCACTCCCAAAAACATGCACATGGAAGGAGCTGCTGCAAAAGCGATGCTGTGCTCGCTGCTGCTCCTCCTGAAGCTCTGGCTGCTAAATCTGAGGCTTTCCTTCCAATTTCAAGCTGCAAAGCACTTGCTGAATTGCAGGGAAAGTCCGGGAGGCATTTGCTCTGCTGGCACACTTTCTCCTTCCTAGACAGAGTGGAAAAGCTTTTCCCTGCCGTGTAGGCGACAAGAGACGCATTAGACGGGCATCCGGAGCTGTCCAAAGGTAAGCGCCTGTTCCCGGCCTCTTTCGGCACAAGCCCCCGCTCCGGAGCGCACCGCGGCCGGCCGGAGGCTCTCTGCCGGCGAAGGTGCCTCGTCTCCGGCAAGGAAGCCTCAGCCGCTTCTCCTGCACACGGAGAGCGTGCTAGCTGCTGAAACGTGAAGAAAGAAGCTGCAGAACACTGGCACTGAGCGTGCAGCTTTCCAGCGGAGAGAAAAAGCTACTTGAACACTCTGCAAGCCTTTCCACTCCCAAAAACATGCACATGGAAGGAGCTGCTGCAAAAGCGATGCTGTGCTCGCTGCTGCTGCTCCTGAAGCTCTGGCTGCTAAATCTGAGGCTTTCCTTCCAATTTCAAGCTGCAAAGCACTTGCTGAATTGCAGGGAAAGTCCGGGAGGCATTTGCTCTGCTGGCACACTTTCTCCTTGCTAGACAGAGTGGAAAAGCTTTTCCCTGCCGTGTAGGCGACAAGAGACGCATTAGACGGGCATCCGGAGCTGTCCAAAGGTAAGCGCCTGTTCCCGGCCTCTTTCGGCACAAGCCCCCGCTCCGGAGCGCACCGCGGCCGGCCGGAGGCTCTCTGCCGGCGAAGGTGCCTCGTCTCCGGCAAGGAAGCCTCAGCCGCTTCTCCTGCACACGGAGAGCGTGCTAGCTGCTGAAACGTGAAGAAAGAAGCTGCAGAACACTGGCACTGAGCGTGCAGCTTTCCAGCGGAGAGAAAAAGCTACTTGAACACTCTGCAAGCCTTTCCACTCCCAAAAACATGCACATGGAAGGAGCTGCTGCAAAAGCGATGCTGTGCTCGCTGCTGCTCCTCCTGAAGCTCTGGCTGCTAAATCTGAGGCTTTCCTTCCAATTTCAAGCTGCAAAGCACTTGCTGAATTGCAGGGAAAGTCCGGGAGGCATTTGCTGTGCTGGCACACTTTCTCCTTCCTAGACAGAGTGGAAAAGCTTTTCCCTGCCGTGTAGGCGACAAGAGACGCATTAGACGGGCATCCGGAGCTGTCCGAAGGTAAGCGCCTGTTCCCGGCCTCTTTCGGCACAAGCCCCCGCTCCGGAGCGCACCGCGGCCGGCCGGAGGCTCTCTGCCGGCGAAGGTGCCTCGTCTCCGGCAAGGAAGCCTCAGCCGCTTCTCCTGCACACGGAGAGCGTGCTAGCTGCTGAAACGTGAAGAAAGAAGCTGCAGAACACTGGCACTGAGCGTGCAGCTTTCCAGCGGAGAGAAAAAGCTACTTGAACACTCTGCAAGCCTTTCCACTCCCAAAAACATGCACATGGAAGGAGCTGCTGCAAAAGCGATGCTGTGCTCGCTGCTGCTGCTCCTGAAGCTCTGGCTGCTAAATCTGAGGCTTTCCTTCCAATTTCAAGCTGCAAAGAACTTGCTGAATTGCAGGGAAAGTCCGGGAGGCATTTGCTGTGCTGGCACACTTTCTCCTTCCTAGACAGAGTGGAAAAGCTTTTCCCTGCCGTGTAGGCGACAAGAGACGCATTAGACGGGCATCCGGAGCTGTCCGAAGGTAAGCGCCTGTTCCCGGCCTCTTTCGGCACAAGCCCCCGCTCCGGAGCGCACCGCGGCCGGCCGGAGGCTCTCTGCCGGCGAAGGTGCCGCTTCTCCGGCAAGGAAGCCTCAGCCGCTTCTCCTGCACACGGAGAGCGTGCTAGCTGCTGAAACGTGAAGAAAGAAGCTGCAGAACACTGGCACTGAGCGTGCAGCTTTCCAGCGGAGAGAAAAAGCTACTTGAACACTCTGCAAGCCTTTCCACTCCCAAAAACATGCACATGGAAGGAGCTGCTGCAAAAGCGATGCTGTGCTCGCTGCTGCTGCTCCTGAAGCTCTGGCTGCTAAATCTGAGGCTTTCCTTCCGATTTCAAGCTGCAAAGCACTCGCTGAATTGCAGGGAAAGTCCGGGAGGCATTTGCTGTGCTGGCACACTTTCTCCTTCCTAGACAGAGTGGAAAAGCTTTTCCCTGCCGTGTAGGCGACAAGAGACGCATTAGACGGGCATCCGGAGCTGTCCGAAGGTAAGCGCCTGTTCCCGGCCTCTTTCGGCACAAGCCCCCGCTCCGGAGCGCACCGCGGCCGGCCGGAGGCTCTCTGCCGGCGAAGGTGCCTCGTCTCCGGCAAGGAAGCCTCAGCCGCTTCTCCTGCACACGGAGAGCGTGCTAGCTGCTGAAACGTGAAGAAAGAAGCTGCAGAACACTGGCACTGAGCGTGCAGCTTTCCAGCGGAGAGAAAAAGCTACTTGAACACTCTGCAAGCCTTTCCACTCCCAAAAACATGCACATGGAAGGAGCTGCTGCAAAAGCGATGCTGTGCTCGCTGCTGCTCCTCCTGAAGCTCTGGCTGCTAAATCTGAGGCTTTCCTTCCAATTTCAAGCTGCAAAGCACTTGCTGAATTGCAGGGAAAGTCCGGGAGGCATTTGCTGTGCTGCCACACTTTCTCCTTCCTAGACAGAGTGGAAAAGCTTTTCCCTGCCGTGTAGGCGACAAGAGACGCATTAGACGGGCATCCGGAGCTGTCCGAAGGTAAGCGCCTGTTCCCGGCCTCTTTCGGCACAAGCCCCCGCTCCGGAGCGCACCGCGGCCGGCCGGAGGCTCTCTGCCGGCGAAGGTGCCGCTTCTCCGGCAAGGAAGCCTCAGCCGCTTCTCCTGCACACGGAGAGCGTGCTAGCTGCTGAAACGTGAAGAAAGAAGCTGCAGAACACTGGCACTGAGCGTGCAGCTTTCCAGCGGAGAGAAAAAGCTACTTGAACACTCTGCAAGCCTTTCCACTCCCAAAAACATGCACATGGAAGGAGCTGCTGCAAAAGCGATGCTGTGCTCGCTGCTGCTCCTCCTGAAGCTTTGGCTGCTAAATCTGAGGCTTTCCTTCCAATTTCAAGCTGCAAAGCACTTGCTGAATTGCAGGGAAAGTCCGGGAGGCATTTGCTGTGCTGGCACACTTTCTCCTTCCTAGACAGAGTGGAAAAGCTTTTCCCTGCCGTGTAGGCGACAAGAGACGCATTAGACGGGCATCCGGAGCTGTCCGAAGGTAAGCGCCTGTTCCCGGCCTCTTTCGGCACAAGCCCCCGCTCCGGAGCGCACCGCGGCCGGCCGGAGGCTCTCTGCCGGCGAAGGTGCCTCGTCTCCGGCAAGGAAGCCTCAGCCGCTTCTCCTGCACACGGAGAGCGTGCTAGCTGCTGAAACGTGAAGAAAGAAGCTGCAGAACACTGGCACTGAGCGTGCAGCTTTCCAGCGGAGAGAAAAAGCTACTTGAACACTCTGCAAGCCTTTCCACTCCCAAAAACATGCACATGGAAGGAGCTGCTGCAAAAGCGATGCTGTGCTCGCTGCTGCTGCTCCTGAAGCTCTGGCTGCTAAATCTGAGGCTTTCCTTCCAATTTCAAGCTGCAAAGCACTTGCTGAATTGCAGGGAAAGTCCGGGAGGCATTTGCTGTGCTGGCACACTTTCTCCTTCCTAGACAGAGTGGAAAAGCTTTTCCCTGCCGTGTAGGCGACAAGAGACGCATTAGACGGGCATCCGGAGCTGTCCGAAGGTAAGCGCCTGTTGCCGGCCTCTTTCGGCACAAGCCCCCGCTCCGGAGCGCACCGCGGCCGGCCGGAGGCTCTCTGCCGGCGAAGGTGCCGCTTCTCCGGCAAGGAAGCCTCAGCCGCTTCTCCTGCACACGGAGAGCGTGCTAGCTGCTGAAACGTGAAGAAAGAAGCTGCAGAACACTGGCACTGAGCGTGCAGCTTTCCAGCGGAGAGAAAAAGCTACTTGAACACTCTGCAAGCCTTTCCACTCCCAAAAACATGCACATGGAAGGAGCTGCTGCAAAAGCGATGCTGTGCTCGCTGCTGCTCCTCCTGAAGCTCTGGCTGCTAAATCTGAGGCTTTCCTTCCAATTTCAAGCTGCAAAGCACTTGCTGAATTGCAGGGAAAGTCCGGGAGGCATTTGCTGTGCTGGCACACTTTCTCCTTCCTAGACAGAGTGGAAAAGCTTTTCCCTGCCGTGTAGGCGACAAGAGACGCATTAGACGGGCATCCGGAGCTGTCCGAAGGTAAGCGCCTGTTGCCGGCCTCTTTCGGCACAAGCCCCCGCTCCGGAGCGCACCGCGGCCGGCCGGAGGCTCTCTGCCGGCGAAGGTGCCGCTTCTCCGGCAAGGAAGCCTCAGCCGCTTCTCCTGCACACGGAGAGCGTGCTAGCTGCTGAAACGTGAAGAAAGAAGCTGCAGAACACTGGCACTGAGCGTGCAGCTTTCCAGCGGAGAGAAAAAGCTACTTGAACACTCTGCAAGCCTTTCCACTCCCAAAAACATGCACATGGAAGGAGCTGCTGCAAAAGCGATGCTGTGCTCGCTGCTGCTCCTCCTGAAGCTCTGGCTGCTAAATCTGAGGCTTTCCTTCCAATTTCAAGCTGCAAAGCACTTGCTGAATTGCAGGGAAAGTCCGGGAGGCATTTGCTGTGCTGGCACACTTTCTCCTTCCTAGACAGAGTGGAAAAGCTTTTCCCTGCCGTGTAGGCGACAAGAGACGCATTAGACGGGCATCCGGAGCTGTCCAAAGGTAAGCGCCTGTTCCCGGCCTCTTTCGGCACAAGCCCCCGCTCCGGAGCGCACCGCGGCCGGCCGGAGGCTCTCTGCCGGCGAAGGTGCCTCGTCTCCGGCAAGGAAGCCTCAGCCGCTTCTCCTGCACACGGAGAGCGTGCTAGCTGCTGAAACGTGAAGAAAGAAGCTGCAGAACACTGGCACTGAGCGTGCAGCCTTCCAGCGGAGAGAAAAAGCTACTTGAACACTCTGCAAGCCTTTCCACTCCCAAAAACATGCACATGGAAGGAGCTGCTGCAAAAGCGATGCTGTGCTCGCTGCTGCTCCTCCTGAAGCTCTGGCTGCTAAATCTGAGGCTTTCCTTCCAATTTCAAGCTGCAAAGCACTTGCTGAATTGCAGGGAAAGTCCGGGAGGCATTTGCTGTGCTGGCACACTTTCTCCTTCCTAGACAGAGTGGAAAAGCTTTTCCCTGCCGTGTAGGCGACAAGAGACGCATTAGACGGGCATCCGGAGCTGTCCAAAGGTAAGCGCCTGTTCCCGGCCTCTTTCGGCACAAGCCCCCGCTCCGGAGCGCACCGCGGCCGGCCGGAGGCTCTCTGCCGGCGAAGGTGCCTCGTCTCCGGCAAGGAAGCCTCAGCCGCTTCTCCTGCACACGGAGAGCGTGCTAGCTGCTGAAACGTGAAGAAAGAAGCTGCAGAACACTGGCACTGAGCGTGCAGCTTTCCAGCGGAGAGAAAAAGCTACTTGAACACTCTGCAAGCCTTTCCACTCCCAAAAACATGCACATGGAAGGAGCTGCTGCAAAAGCGATGCTGTGCTCGCTGCTGCTCCTCCTGAAGCTCTGGCTGCTAAATCTGAGGCTTTCCTTCCAATTTCAAGCTGCAAAGCACTTGCTGAATTGCAGGGAAAGTCCGGGAGGCATTTGCTGTGCTGGCACACTTTCTCCTTCCTAGACAGAGTGGAAAAGCTTTTCCCTGCCGTGTAGGCGACAAGAGACGCATTAGACGGGCCTCCGGAGCTGTCCGAAGGTAAGCGCCTGTTCCCGGCCTCTTTCGGCACAAGCCCCCGCTCCGGAGCGCACCGCGGCCGGCCGGAGGCTCTCTGCCGGCGAAGGTGCCGCTTCTCCGGCAAGGAAGCCTCAGCCGCTTCTCCTGCACACGGAGAGCGTGCTAGCTGCTGAAACGTGAAGAAAGAAGCTGCAGAACACTGGCACTGAGCGTGCAGCTTTCCAGCGGAGAGAAAAAGCTACTTGAACACTCTGCAAGCCTTTCCACTCCCAAAAACATGCACATGGAAGGAGCTGCTGCAAAAGCGATGCTGTGCTCGCTGCTGCTCCTCCTGAAGCTCTGGCTGCTAAATCTGAGGCTTTCCTTCCAATTTCAAGCTGCAAAGCACTTGCTGAATTGCAGGGAAAGTCCGGGAGGCATTTGCTGTGCTGGCACACTTTCTCCTTCCTAGACAGAGTGGAAAAGCTTTTCCCTGCCGTGTAGGCGACAAGAGACGCATTAGACGGGCATCCGGAGCTGTCCGAAGGTAAGCGCCTGTTCCCGGCCTCTTTCGGCACAAGCCCCCGCTCCGGAGCGCACCGCGGCCGGCCGGAGGCTCTCTGCCGGCGAAGGTGCCTCGTCTCCGGCAAGGAAGCCTCAGCCGCTTCTCCTGCACACGGAGAGCGTGCTAGCTGCTGAAACGTGAAGAAAGAAGCTGCAGAACACTGGCACTGAGCGTGCAGCTTTCCAGCGGAGAGAAAAAGCTACTTGAACACTCTGCAAGCCTTTCCACTCCCAAAAACATGCACATGGAAGGAGCTGCTGCAAAAGCGATGCTGTGCTCGCTGCTGCTCCTCCTGAAGCTCTGGCTGCTAAATCTGAGGCTTTCCTTCCAATTTCAAGCTGCAAAGCACTTGCTGAATTGCAGGGAAAGTCCGGGAGGCATTTGCTGTGCTGGCACACTTTCTCCTTCCTAGACAGAGTGGAAAAGCTTTTCCCTGCCGTGTAGGCGACAAGAGACGCATTAGACGGGCATCCGGAGCTGTCCGAAGGTAAGCGCCTGTTCCCGGCCTCTTTCGGCACAAGCCCCCGCTCCGGAGCGCACCGCGGCCGGCCGGAGGCTCTCTGCCGGCGAAGGTGCCTCGTCTCCGGCAAGGAAGCCTCAGCCGCTTCTCCTGCACACGGAGAGCGTGCTAGCTGCTGAAACGTGAAGAAAGAAGCTGCAGAACACTGGCACTGAGCGTGCAGCTTTCCAGCGGAGAGAAAAAGCTACTTGAACACTCTGCAAGCCTTTCCACTCCCAAAAACATGCACATGGAAGGAGCTGCTGCAAAAGCGATGCTGTGCTCGCTGCTGCTCCTCCTGAAGCTCTGGCTGCTAAATCTGAGGCTTTCCTTCCAATTTCAAGCTGCAAAGCACTTGCTGAATTGCAGGGAAAGTCCGGGAGGCATTTGCTGTGCTGGCACACTTTCTCCTTCCTAGACAGAGTGGAAAAGCTTTTCCCTGCCGTGTAGGCGACAAGAGACGCATTAGACGGGCATCCGGAGCTGTCCGAAGGTAAGCGCCTGTTCCCGGCCTCTTTCGGCACAAGCCCCCGCTCCGGAGCGCACCGCGGCCGGCCGGAGGCTCTCTGCCGGCGAAGGTGCCGCTTCTCCGGCAAGGAAGCCTCAGCCGCTTCTCCTGCACACGGAGAGCGTGCTAGCTGCTGAAACGTGAAGAAAGAAGCTGCAGAACACTGGCACTGAGCGTGCAGCTTTCCAGCGGAGAGAAAAAGCTACTTGAACACTCTGCAAGCCTTTCCACTCCCAAAAACATGCACATGGAAGGAGCTGCTGCAAAAGCGATGCTGTGCTCGCTGCTGCTCCTCCTGAAGCTCTGGCTGCTAAATCTGAGGCTTTCCTTCCAATTTCAAGCTGCAAAGCACTTGCTGAATTGCAGGGAAAGTCCGGGAGGCATTTGCTGTGCTGGCACACTTTCTCCTTCCTAGACAGAGTGGAAAAGCTTTTCCCTGCCGTGTAGGCGACAAGAGACGCATTAGACGGGCATCCGGAGCTGTCCGAAGGTAAGCGCCTGTTCCCGGCCTCTTTCGGCACAAGCCCCCGCTCCGGAGCGCACCGCGGCCGGCCGGAGGCTCTCTGCCGGCGAAGGTGCCTCGTCTCCGGCAAGGAAGCCTCAGCCGCTTCTCCTGCACACGGAGAGCGTGCTAGCTGCTGAAACGTGAAGAAAGAAGCTGCAGAACACTGGCACTGAGCGTGCAGCTTTCCAGCGGAGAGAAAAAGCTACTTGAACACTCTGCAAGCCTTTCCACTCCCAAAAACATGCACATGGAAGGAGCTGCTGCAAAAGCGATGCTGTGCTCGCTGCTGCTCCTCCTGAAGCTCTGGCTGCTAAATCTGAGGCTTTCCTTCCAATTTCAAGCTGCAAAGCACTTGCTGAATTGCAGGGAAAGTCCGGGAGGCATTTGCTCTGCTGGCACACTTTCTCCTTCCTAGACAGAGTGGAAAAGCTTTTCCCTGCCGTGTAGGCGACAAGAGACGCATTAGACGGGCATCCGGAGCTGTCCGAAGGTAAGCGCCTGTTCCCGGCCTCTTTCGGCACAAGCCCCCGCTCCGGAGCGCACCGCGGCCGGCCGGAGGCTCTCTGCCGGCGAAGGTGCCTCGTCTCCGGCAAGGAAGCCTCAGCCGCTTCTCCTGCACACGGAGAGCGTGCTAGCTGCTGAAACGTGAAGAAAGAAGCTGCAGAACACTGGCACTGAGCGTGCAGCTTTCCAGCGGAGAGAAAAAGCTACTTGAACACTCTGCAAGCCTTTCCACTCCCAAAAACATGCACATGGAAGGAGCTGCTGCAAAAGCGATGCTGTGCTCGCTGCTGCTCCTCCTGAAGCTCTGGCTGCTAAATCTGAGGCTTTCCTTCCAATTTCAAGCTGCAAAGCACTTGCTGAATTGCAGGGAAAGTCCGGGAGGCATTTGCTGTGCTGGCACACTTTCTCCTTCCTAGACAGAGTGGAAAAGCTTTTCCCTGCCGTGTAGGCGACAAGAGACGCATTAGACGGGCATCCGGAGCTGTCCGAAGGTAAGCGCCTGTTCCCGGCCTCTTTCGGCACAAGCCCCCGCTCCGGAGCGCACCGCGGCCGGCCGGAGGCTCTCTGCCGGCGAAGGTGCCTCGTCTCCGGCAAGGAAGCCTCAGCCGCTTCTCCTGCACACGGAGAGCGTGCTAGCTGCTGAAACGTGAAGAAAGAAGCTGCAGAACACTGGCACTGAGCGTGCAGCTTTCCAGCGGAGAGAAAAAGCTACTTGAACACTCTGCAAGCCTTTCCACTCCCAAAAACATGCACATGGAAGGAGCTGCTGCAAAAGCGATGCTGTGCTCGCTGCTGCTCCTCCTGAAGCTCTGGCTGCTAAATCTGAGGCTTTCCTTCCAATTTCAAGCTGCAAAGCACTTGCTGAATTGCAGGGAAAGTCCGGGAGGCATTTGCTGTGCTGGCACACTTTCTCCTTCCTAGACAGAGTGGAAAAGCTTTTCCCTGCCGTGTAGGCGACAAGAGACGCATTAGACGGGCATCCGGAGCTGTCCGAAGGTAAGCGCCTGTTGCCGGCCTCTTTCGGCACAAGCCCCCGCTCCGGAGCGCACCGCGGCCGGCCGGAGGCTCTCTGCCGGCGAAGGTGCCGCTTCTCCGGCAAGGAAGCCTCAGCCGCTTCTCCTGCACACGGAGAGCGTGCTAGCTGCTGAAACGTGAAGAAAGAAGCTGCAGAACACTGGCACTGAGCGTGCAGCTTTCCAGCGGAGAGAAAAAGCTACTTGAACACTCTGCAAGCCTTTCCACTCCCAAAAACATGCACATGGAAGGAGCTGCTGCAAAAGCGATGCTGTGCTCGCTGCTGCTCCTCCTGAAGCTCTGGCTGCTAAATCTGAGGCTTTCCTTCCAATTTCAAGCTGCAAAGCACTTGCTGAATTGCAGGGAAAGTCCGGGAGGCATTTGCTGTGCTGGCACACTTTCTCCTTCCTAGACAGAGTGGAAAAGCTTTTCCCTGCCGTGTAGGCGACAAGAGACGCATTAGACGGGCATCCGGAGCTGTCCGAAGGTAAGCGCCTGTTCCCGGCCTCTTTCGGCACAAGCCCCCGCTCCGGAGCGCACCGCGGCCGGCCGGAGGCTCTCTGCCGGCGAAGGTGCCTCGTCTCCGGCAAGGAAGCCTCAGCCGCTTCTCCTGCACACGGAGAGCGTGCTAGCTGCTGAAACGTGAAGAAAGAAGCTGCAGAACACTGGCACTGAGCGTGCAGCTTTCCAGCGGAGAGAAAAAGCTACTTGAACACTCTGCAAGCCTTTCCACTCCCAAAAACATGCACATGGAAGGAGCTGCTGCAAAAGCGATGCTGTGCTCGCTGCTGCTCCTCCTGAAGCTCTGGCTGCTAAATCTGAGGCTTTCCTTCCAATTTCAAGCTGCAAAGCACTTGCTGAATTGCAGGGAAAGTCCGGGAGGCATTTGCTGTGCTGGCACACTTTCTCCTTCCTAGACAGAGTGGAAAAGCTTTTCCCTGCCGTGTAGGCGACAAGAGACGCATTAGACGGGCATCCGGAGCTGTCCGAAGGTAAGCGCCTGTTGCCGGCCTCTTTCGGCACAAGCCCCCGCTCCGGAGCGCACCGCGGCCGGCCGGAGGCTCTCTGCCGGCGAAGGTGCCGCTTCTCCGGCAAGGAAGCCTCAGCCGCTTCTCCTGCACACGGAGAGCGTGCTAGCTGCTGAAACGTGAAGAAAGAAGCTGCAGAACACTGGCACTGAGCGTGCAGCTTTCCAGCGGAGAGAAAAAGCTACTTGAACACTCTGCAAGCCTTTCCACTCCCAAAAACATGCACATGGAAGGAGCTGCTGCAAAAGCGATGCTGTGCTCGCTGCTGCTCCTCCTGAAGCTCTGGCTGCTAAATCTGAGGCTTTCCTTCCAATTTCAAGCTGCAAAGCACTTGCTGAATTGCAGGGAAAGTCCGGGAGGCATTTGCTGTGCTGGCACACTTTCTCCTTCCTAGACAGAGTGGAAAAGCTTTTCCCTGCCGTGTAGGCGACAAGAGACGCATTAGACGGGCATCCGGAGCTGTCCAAAGGTAAGCGCCTGTTCCCGGCCTCTTTCGGCACAAGCCCCCGCTCCGGAGCGCACCGCGGCCGGCCGGAGGCTCTCTGCCGGCGAAGGTGCCTCGTCTCCGGCAAGGAAGCCTCAGCCGCTTCTCCTGCACACGGAGAGCGTGCTAGCTGCTGAAACGTGAAGAAAGAAGCTGCAGAACACTGGCACTAAGCGTGCAGCTTTCCAGCGGAGAGAAAAAGCTACTTGAACACTCTGCAAGCCTTTCCACTCCCAAAAACATGCACATGGAAGGAGCTGCTGCAAAAGCGATGCTGTGCTCGCTGCTGCTCCTCCTGAAGCTCTGGCTGCTAAATCTGAGGCTTTCCTTCCAATTTCAAGCTGCAAAGCACTTGCTGAATTGCAGGGAAAGTCCGGGAGGCATTTGCTGTGCTGGCACACTTTCTCCTTCCTAGACAGAGTGGAAAAGCTTTTCCCTGCCGTGTAGGCGACAAGAGACGCATTAGACGGGCCTCCGGAGCTGTCCGAAGGTAAGCGCCTGTTCCCGGCCTCTTTCGGCACAAGCCCCCGCTCCGGAGCGCACCGCGGCCGGCCGGAGGCTCTCTGCCGGCGAAGGTGCCGCTTCTCCGGCAAGGAAGCCTCAGCCGCTTCTCCTGCACACGGAGAGCGTGCTAGCTGCTGAAACGTGAAGAAAGAAGCTGCAGAACACTGGCACTGAGCGTGCAGCTTTCCAGCGGAGAGAAAAAGCTACTTGAACACTCTGCAAGCCTTTCCACTCCCAAAAACATGCACATGGAAGGAGCTGCTGCAAAAGCGATGCTGTGCTCGCTGCTGCTCCTCCTGAAGCTCTGGCTGCTAAATCTGAGGCTTTCCTTCCAATTTCAAGCTGCAAAGCACTTGCTGAATTGCAGGGAAAGTCCGGGAGGCATTTGCTGTGCTGGCACACTTTCTCCTTCCTAGACAGAGTGGAAAAGCTTTTCCCTGCCGTGTAGGCGACAAGAGACGCATTAGACGGGCATCCGGAGCTGTCCGAAGGTAAGCGCCTGTTGCCGGCCTCTTTCGGCACAAGCCCCCGCTCCGGAGCGCACCGCGGCCGGCCGGAGGCTCTCTGCCGGCGAAGGTGCCGCTTCTCCGGCAAGGAAGCCTCAGCCGCTTCTCCTGCACACGGAGAGCGTGCTAGCTGCTGAAACGTGAAGAAAGAAGCTGCAGAACACTGGCACTGAGCGTGCAGCTTTCCAGCGGAGAGAAAAAGCTACTTGAACACTCTGCAAGCCTTTCCACTCCCAAAAACATGCACATGGAAGGAGCTGCTGCAAAAGCGATGCTGTGCTCGCTGCTGCTCCTCCTGAAGCTCTGGCTGCTAAATCTGAGGCTTTCCTTCCAATTTCAAGCTGCAAAGCACTTGCTGAATTGCAGGGAAAGTCCGGGAGGCATTTGCTCTGCTGGCACACTTTCTCCTTCCTAGACAGAGTGGAAAAGCTTTTCCCTGCCGTGTAGGCGACAAGAGACGCATTAGACGGGCATCCGGAGCTGTCCAAAGGTAAGCGCCTGTTCCCGGCCTCTTTCGGCACAAGCCCCCGCTCCGGAGCGCACCGCGGCCGGCCGGAGGCTCTCTGCCGGCGAAGGTGCCTCGTCTCCGGCAAGGAAGCCTCAGCCGCTTCTCCTGCACACGGAGAGCGTGCTAGCTGCTGAAACGTGAAGAAAGAAGCTGCAGAACACTGGCACTAAGCGTGCAGCTTTCCAGCGGAGAGAAAAAGCTACTTGAACACTCTGCAAGCCTTTCCACTCCCAAAAACATGCACATGGAAGGAGCTGCTGCAAAAGCGATGCTGTGCTCGCTGCTGCTCCTCCTGAAGCTCTGGCTGCTAAATCTGAGGCTTTCCTTCCAATTTCAAGCTGCAAAGCACTTGCTGAATTGCAGGGAAAGTCCGGGAGGCATTTGCTGTGCTGGCACACTTTCTCCTTCCTAGACAGAGTGGAAAAGCTTTTCCCTGCCGTGTAGGCGACAAGAGACGCATTAGACGGGCCTCCGGAGCTGTCCGAAGGTAAGCGCCTGTTCCCGGCCTCTTTCGGCACAAGCCCCCGCTCCGGAGCGCACCGCGGCCGGCCGGAGGCTCTCTGCCGGCGAAGGTGCCGCTTCTCCGGCAAGGAAGCCTCAGCCGCTTCTCCTGCACACGGAGAGCGTGCTAGCTGCTGAAACGTGAAGAAAGAAGCTGCAGAACACTGGCACTGAGCGTGCAGCTTTCCAGCGGAGAGAAAAAGCTACTTGAACACTCTGCAAGCCTTTCCACTCCCAAAAACATGCACATGGAAGGAGCTGCTGCAAAAGCGATGCTGTGCTCGCTGCTGCTGCTCCTGAAGCTCTGGCTGCTAAATCTGAGGCTTTCCTTCCAATTTCAAGCTGCAAAGCACTTGCTGAATTGCAGGGAAAGTCCGGGAGGCATTTGCTGTGCTGGCACACTTTCTCCTTCCTAGACAGAGTGGAAAAGCTTTTCCCTGCCGTGTAGGCGACAAGAGACGCATTAGACGGGCATCCGGAGCTGTCCGAAGGTAAGCGCCTGTTCCCGGCCTCTTTCGGCACAAGCCCCCGCTCCGGAGCGCACCGCGGCCGGCCGGAGGCTCTCTGCCGGCGAAGGTGCCTCGTCTCCGGCAAGGAAGCCTCAGCCGCTTCTCCTGCACACGGAGAGCGTGCTAGCTGCTGAAACGTGAAGAAAGAAGCTGCAGAACACTGGCACTGAGCGTGCAGCTTTCCAGCGGAGAGAAAAAGCTACTTGAACACTCTGCAAGCCTTTCCACTCCCAAAAACATGCACATGGAAGGAGCTGCTGCAAAAGCGATGCTGTGCTCGCTGCTGCTCCTCCTGAAGCTCTGGCTGCTAAATCTGAGGCTTTCCTTCCAATTTCAAGCTGCAAAGCACTTGCTGAATTGCAGGGAAAGTCCGGGAGGCATTTGCTGTGCTGGCACACTTTCTCCTTCCTAGACAGAGTGGAAAAGCTTTTCCCTGCCGTGTAGGCGACAAGAGACGCATTAGACGGGCATCCGGAGCTGTCCGAAGGTAAGCGCCTGTTCCCGGCCTCTTTCGGCACAAGCCCCCGCTCCGGAGCGCACCGCGGCCGGCCGGAGGCTCTCTGCCGGCGAAGGTGCCTCGTCTCCGGCAAGGAAGCCTCAGCCGCTTCTCCTGCACACGGAGAGCGTGCTAGCTGCTGAAACGTGAAGAAAGAAGCTGCAGAACACTGGCACTGAGCGTGCAGCTTTCCAGCGGAGAGAAAAAGCTACTTGAACACTCTGCAAGCCTTTCCACTCCCAAAAACATGCACATGGAAGGAGCTGCTGCAAAAGCGATGCTGTGCTCGCTGCTGCTGCTCCTGAAGCTCTGGCTGCTAAATCTGAGGCTTTCCTTCCAATTTCAAGCTGCAAAGCACTTGCTGAATTGCAGGGAAAGTCCGGGAGGCATTTGCTGTGCTGGCACACTTTCTCCTTCCTAGACAGAGTGGAAAAGCTTTTCCCTGCCGTGTAGGCGACAAGAGACGCATTAGACGGGCATCCGGAGCTGTCCGAAGGTAAGCGCCTGTTCCCGGCCTCTTTCGGCACAAGCCCCCGCTCCGGAGCGCACCGCGGCCGGCCGGAGGCTCTCTGCCGGCGAAGGTGCCGCTTCTCCGGCAAGGAAGCCTCAGCCGCTTCTCCTGCACACGGAGAGCGTGCTAGCTGCTGAAACGTGAAGAAAGAAGCTGCAGAACACTGGCACTGAGCGTGCAGCTTTCCAGCGGAGAGAAAAAGCTACTTGAACACTCTGCAAGCCTTTCCACTCCCAAAAACATGCACATGGAAGGAGCTGCTGCAAAAGCGATGCTGTGCTCGCTGCTGCTCCTCCTGAAGCTCTGGCTGCTAAATCTGAGGCTTTCCTTCCAATTTCAAGCTGCAAAGCACTTGCTGAATTGCAGGGAAAGTCCGGGAGGCATTTGCTGTGCTGGCACACTTTCTCCTTCCTAGACAGAGTGGAAAAGCTTTTCCCTGCCGTGTAGGCGACAAGAGACGCATTAGACGGGCCTCCGGAGCTGTCCGAAGGTAAGCGCCTGTTCCCGGCCTCTTTCGGCACAAGCCCCCGCTCCGGAGCGCACCGCGGCCGGCCGGAGGCTCTCTGCCGGCGAAGGTGCCTCGTCTCCGGCAAGGAAGCCTCAGCCGCTTCTCCTGCACACGGAGAGCGTGCTAGCTGCTGAAACGTGAAGAAAGAAGCTGCAGAACACTGGCACTGAGCGTGCAGCTTTCCAGCGGAGAGAAAAAGCTACTTGAACACTCTGCAAGCCTTTCCACTCCCAAAAACATGCACATGGAAGGAGCTGCTGCAAAAGCGATGCTGTGCTCGCTGCTGCTCCTCCTGAAGCTCTGGCTGCTAAATCTGAGGCTTTCCTTCCAATTTCAAGCTGCAAAGCACTTGCTGAATTGCAGGGAAAGTCCGGGAGGCATTTGCTGTGCTGGCACACTTTCTCCTTCCTAGACAGAGTGGAAAAGCTTTTCCCTGCCGTGTAGGCGACAAGAGACGCATTAGACGGGCATCCGGAGCTGTCCGAAGGTAAGCGCCTGTTCCCGGCCTCTTTCGGCACAAGCCCCCGCTCCGGAGCGCACCGCGGCCGGCCGGAGGCTCTCTGCCGGCGAAGGTGCCTCGTCTCCGGCAAGGAAGCCTCAGCCGCTTCTCCTGCACACGGAGAGCGTGCTAGCTGCTGAAACGTGAAGAAAGAAGCTGCAGAACACTGGCACTGAGCGTGCAGCTTTCCAGCGGAGAGAAAAAGCTACTTGAACACTCTGCAAGCCTTTCCACTCCCAAAAACATGCACATGGAAGGAGCTGCTGCAAAAGCGATGCTGTGCTCGCTGCTGCTCCTCCTGAAGCTCTGGCTGCTAAATCTGAGGCTTTCCTTCCAATTTCAAGCTGCAAAGCACTTGCTGAATTGCAGGGAAAGTCCGGGAGGCATTTGCTGTGCTGGCACACTTTCTCCTTCCTAGACAGAGTGGAAAAGCTTTTCCCTGCCGTGTAGGCGACAAGAGACGCATTAGACGGGCATCCGGAGCTGTCCGAAGGTAAGCGCCTGTTCCCGGCCTCTTTCGGCACAAGCCCCCGCTCCGGAGCGCACCGCGGCCGGCCGGAGGCTCTCTGCCGGCGAAGGTGCCTCGTCTCCGGCAAGGAAGCCTCAGCCGCTTCTCCTGCACACGGAGAGCGTGCTAGCTGCTGAAACGTGAAGAAAGAAGCTGCAGAACACTGGCACTGAGCGTGCAGCTTTCCAGCGGAGAGAAAAAGCTACTTGAACACTCTGCAAGCCTTTCCACTCCCAAAAACATGCACATGGAAGGAGCTGCTGCAAAAGCGATGCTGTGCTCGCTGCTGCTCCTCCTGAAGCTCTGGCTGCTAAATCTGAGGCTTTCCTTCCAATTTCAAGCTGCAAAGCACTTGCTGAATTGCAGGGAAAGTCCGGGAGGCATTTGCTGTGCTGGCACACTTTCTCCTTCCTAGACAGAGTGGAAAAGCTTTTCCCTGCCGTGTAGGCGACAAGAGACGCATTAGACGGGCATCCGGAGCTGTCCGAAGGTAAGCGCCTGTTCCCGGCCTCTTTCGGCACAAGCCCCCGCTCCGGAGCGCACCGCGGCCGGCCGGAGGCTCTCTGCCGGCGAAGGTGCCTCGTCTCCGGCAAGGAAGCCTCAGCCGCTTCTCCTGCACACGGAGAGCGTGCTAGCTGCTGAAACGTGAAGAAAGAAGCTGCAGAACACTGGCACTGAGCGTGCAGCTTTCCAGCGGAGAGAAAAAGCTACTTGAACACTCTGCAAGCCTTTCCACTCCCAAAAACATGCACATGGAAGGAGCTGCTGCAAAAGCGATGCTGTGCTCGCTGCTGCTGCTCCTGAAGCTCTGGCTGCTAAATCTGAGGCTTTCCTTCCAATTTCAAGCTGCAAAGCACTTGCTGAATTGCAGGGAAAGTCCGGGAGGCATTTGCTGTGCTGGCACACTTTCTCCTTCCTAGACAGAGTGGAAAAGCTTTTCCCTGCCGTGTAGGCGACAAGAGACGCATTAGACGGGCCTCCGGAGCTGTCCGAAGGTAAGCGCCTGTTCCCGGCCTCTTTCGGCACAAGCCCCCGCTCCGGAGCGCACCGCGGCCGGCCGGAGGCTCTCTGCCGGCGAAGGTGCCTCGTCTCCGGCAAGGAAGCCTCAGCCGCTTCTCCTGCACACGGAGAGCGTGCTAGCTGCTGAAACGTGAAGAAAGAAGCTGCAGAACACTGGCACTGAGCGTGCAGCTTTCCAGCGGAGAGAAAAAGCTACTTGAACACTCTGCAAGCCTTTCCACTCCCAAAAACATGCACATGGAAGGAGCTGCTGCAAAAGCGATGCTGTGCTCGCTGCTGCTCCTCCTGAAGCTCTGGCTGCTAAATCTGAGGCTTTCCTTCCAATTTCAAGCTGCAAAGCACTTGCTGAATTGCAGGGAAAGTCCGGGAGGCATTTGCTGTGCTGGCACACTTTCTCCTTCCTAGACAGAGTGGAAAAGCTTTTCCCTGCCGTGTAGGCGACAAGAGACGCATTAGACGGGCATCCGGAGCTGTCCGAAGGTAAGCGCCTGTTCCCGGCCTCTTTCGGCACAAGCCCCCGCTCCGGAGCGCACCGCGGCCGGCCGGAGGCTCTCTGCCGGCGAAGGTGCCTCGTCTCCGGCAAGGAAGCCTCAGCCGCTTCTCCTGCACACGGAGAGCGTGCTAGCTGCTGAAACGTGAAGAAAGAAGCTGCAGAACACTGGCACTGAGCGTGCAGCTTTCCAGCGGAGAGAAAAAGCTACTTGAACACTCTGCAAGCCTTTCCACTCCCAAAAACATGCACATGGAAGGAGCTGCTGCAAAAGCGATGCTGTGCTCGCTGCTGCTGCTCCTGAAGCTCTGGCTGCTAAATCTGAGGCTTTCCTTCCAATTTCAAGCTGCAAAGCACTTGCTGAATTGCAGGGAAAGTCCGGGAGGCATTTGCTGTGCTGGCACACTTTCTCCTTCCTAGACAGAGTGGAAAAGCTTTTCCCTGCCGTGTAGGCGACAAGAGACGCATTAGACGGGCATCCGGAGCTGTCCGAAGGTAAGCGCCTGTTCCCGGCCTCTTTCGGCACAAGCCCCCGCTCCGGAGCGCACCGCGGCCGGCCGGAGGCTCTCTGCCGGCGAAGGTGCCTCGTCTCCGGCAAGGAAGCCTCAGCCGCTTCTCCTGCACACGGAGAGCGTGCTAGCTGCTGAAACGTGAAGAAAGAAGCTGCAGAACACTGGCACTGAGCGTGCAGCTTTCCAGCGGAGAGAAAAAGCTACTTGAACACTCTGCAAGCCTTTCCACTCCCAAAAACATGCACATGGAAGGAGCTGCTGCAAAAGCGATGCTGTGCTCGCTGCTGCTGCTCCTGAAGCTCTGGCTGCTAAATCTGAGGCTTTCCTTCCAATTTCAAGCTGCAAAGCACTTGCTGAATTGCAGGGAAAGTCCGGGAGGCATTTGCTGTGCTGGCACACTTTCTCCTTCCTAGACAGAGTGGAAAAGCTTTTCCCTGCCGTGTAGGCGACAAGAGACGCATTAGACGGGCCTCCGGAGCTGTCCGAAGGTAAGCGCCTGTTCCCGGCCTCTTTCGGCACAAGCCCCCGCTCCGGAGCGCACCGCGGCCGGCCGGAGGCTCTCTGCCGGCGAAGGTGCCTCGTCTCCGGCAAGGAAGCCTCAGCCGCTTCTCCTGCACACGGAGAGCGTGCTAGCTGCTGAAACGTGAAGAAAGAAGCTGCAGAACACTGGCACTGAGCGTGCAGCTTTCCAGCGGAGAGAAAAAGCTACTTGAACACTCTGCAAGCCTTTCCACTCCAAAAACATGCACATGGAAGGAGCTGCTGCAAAAGCGATGCTGTGCTCGCTGCTGCTCCTCCTGAAGCTCTGGCTGCTAAATCTGAGGGCTTTCCTTCCAATTTCAAGCTGCAAAGCACTTGCTGAATTGCAGGGAAAGTCCGGGAGGCATTTGCTGTGCTGGCACACTTTCTCCTTCCTAGACAGAGTGGAAAAGCTTTTCCCTGCGTGTAGGCGACAAGAGACGCATTAGACGGGCATCCGGAGCTGTCCGAAGGTAAGCGCCTGTTCCCGGCCTCTTTCGGCACAAGCCCCCGCTCCGGAGCGCACCGCGGCCGGCCGGAGGCTCTCTGCCGGCGAAGGTGCCTCGTCTCCGGCAAGGAAGCCTCAGCCGCTTCTCCTGCACACGGAGAGCGTGCTAGCTGCTGAAACGTGAAGAAAGAAGCTGCAGAACACTGGCACTGAGCGTGCAGCCTTCCAGCGGAGAGAAAAAGCTACTTGAACACTCTGCAAGCCTTTCCACTCCCAAAAACATGCACATGGAAGGAGCTGCTGCAAAAGCGATGCTGTGCTCGCTGCTGCTCCTCCTGAAGCTCTGGCTGCTAAATCTGAGGCTTTCCTTCCAATTTCAAGCTGCAAAGCACTTGCTGAATTGCAGGGAAAGTCCGGGAGGCATTTGCTGTGCTGGCACACTTTCTCCTTCCTAGACAGAGTGGAAAAGCTTTTCCCTGCCGTGTAGGCGACAAGAGACGCATTAGACGGGCATCCGGAGCTGTCCGAAGGTAAGCGCCTGTTCCCGGCCTCTTTCGGCACAAGCCCCCGCTCCGGAGCGCACCGCGGCCGGCCAGAGGCTCTCTGCCGGCGAAGGTGCCTCGTCTCCGGCAAGGAAGCCTCAGCCGCTTCTCCTGCACACGGAGAGCGTGCTAGCTGCTGAAACGTGAAGAAAGAAGCTGCAGAACACTGGCACTGAGCGTGCAGCTTTCCAGCGGAGAGAAAAAGCTACTTGAACACTCTGCAAGCCTTTCCACTCCCAAAAACATGCACATGGAAGGAGCTGCTGCAAAAGCGATGCTGTGCTCGCTGCTGCTGCTCCTGAAGCTCTGGCTGCTAAATCTGAGGCTTTCCTTCCAATTTCAAGCTGCAAAGCACTTGCTGAATTGCAGGGAAAGTCCGGGAGGCATTTGCTGTGCTGGCACACTTTCTCCTTCCTAGACAGAGTGGAAAAGCTTTTCCCTGCCGTGTAGGCGACAAGAGACGCATTAGACGGGCATCCGGAGCTGTCCGAAGGTAAGCGCCTGTTCCCGGCCTCTTTCGGCACAAGCCCCCGCTCCGGAGCGCACCGCGGCCGGCCGGAGGCTCTCTGCCGGCGAAGGTGCCTCGTCTCCGGCAAGGAAGCCTCAGCCGCTTCTCCTGCACACGGAGAGCGTGCTAGCTGCTGAAACGTGAAGAAAGAAGCTGCAGAACACTGGCACTGAGCGTGCAGCTTTCCAGCGGAGAGAAAAAGCTACTTGAACACTCTGCAAGCCTTTCCACTCCCAAAAACATGCACATGGAGGAGCTGCTGCAAAAGCGATGCTGTGCTCGCTGCTGCTCCTCCTGAAGCTCTGGCTGCTAAATCTGAGGCTTTCCTTCCAATTTCAAGCTGCAAAGCACTTGCTGAATTGCAGGGAAAGTCCGGGAGGCATTTGCTGTGCTGGCACACTTTCTCCTTCCTAGACAGAGTGGAAAAGCTTTTCCCTGCCGTGTAGGCGACAAGAGACGCATTAGACGGGCATCCGGAGCTGTCCGAAGGTAAGCGCCTGTTCCCGGCCTCTTTCGGCACAAGCCCCCGCTCCGGAGCGCACCGCGGCCGGCCGGAGGCTCTCTGCCGGCGAAGGTGCCGCTTCTCCGGCAAGGAAGCCTCAGCCGCTTCTCCTGCACACGGAGAGCGTGCTAGCTGCTGAAACGTGAAGAAAGAAGCTGCAGAACACTGGCACTGAGCGTGCAGCTTTCCAGCGGAGAGAAAAAGCTACTTGAACACTCTGCAAGCCTTTCCACTCCCAAAAACATGCACATGGAAGGAGCTGCTGCAAAAGCGATGCTGTGCTCGCTGCTGCTCCTCCTGAAGCTCTGGCTGCTAAATCTGAGGCTTTCCTTCCAATTTCAAGCTGCAAAGCACTTGCTGAATTGCAGGAAAGTCCGGAGGCATTTGCTGTGCTGGCACACTTTCTCCTTCCTAGACAGAGTGGAAAAGCTTTTCCCTGCCGTGTAGGCGACAAGAGACGCATTAGACGGGCATCCGGAGCTGTCCGAAGGTAAGCGCCTGTTCCCGGCTCTTTCGGCACAAGCCCCCGCTCCGGAGCGCACCGCGGCCGGCCGGAGGCTCTCTGCCGGCGAAGGTGCCTCGTCTCCGGCAAGGAAGCCTCAGCCGCTTCTCCTGCACACGGAGAGCGTGCTAGCTGCTGAAACGTGAAGAAAGAAGCTGCAGAACACTGGCACTGAGCGTGCAGCTTCCAGCGGAGAGAAAAAGCTACTTGAACACTCTGCAAGCCTTTCCACTCCCAAAAACATGCACATGGAAGGAGCTGCTGCAAAAGCGATGCTGTGCTCGCTGCTGCTCCTCTGAAGCTCTGGCTGCTAAATCTGAGGCTTTCCTTCCAATTTCAAGCTGCAAAGCACTTGCTGAATTGCAGGGAAAGTCCGGGAGGCATTTGCTCTGCTGGCACACTTTCTCCTTCCTAGACAGAGTGGAAAAGCTTTTCCCTGCCGTGTAGGCGACAAGAGACGCATTAGACGGGCCTCCGGAGCTGTCCGAAGGTAAGCGCCTGTTCCCGGCCTCTTTCGGCACAAGCCCCCGCTCCGGAGCGCACCGCGGCCGGCCGGAGGCTCTCTGCCGGCGAAGGTGCCTCGTCTCCGGCAAGGAAGCCTCAGCCGCTTCTCCTGCACACGGAGAGCGTGCTAGCTGCTGAAACGTGAAGAAAGAAGCTGCAGAACACTGGCACTGAGCGTGCAGCTTTCCAGCGGAGAGAAAAAGCTACTTGAACACTCTGCAAGCCTTTCACTCCCAAAAACATGCACATGAAGGAGCTGCTGCAAAAGCGATGCTGTGCTCGCTGCTGCTCCTCCTGAAGCTCTGGCTGCTAAATCTGAGGCTTTCCTTCCAATTTCAAGCTGCAAAGCACTTGCTGAATTGCAGGGAAAGTCCGGGAGGCATTTGCTCTGCTGGCACACTTTCTCCTTCCTAGACAGAGTGGAAAAGCTTTTCCCTGCCGTGTAGGCGACAAGAGACGCATTAGACGGGCATCCGGAGCTGTCCGAAGGTAAGCGCCTGTTCCCGGCCTCTTTCGGCACAAGCCCCCGCTCCGGAGCGCACCGCGGCCGGCCGGAGGCTCTCTGCCGGCGAAGGTGCCTCGTCTCCGGCAAGGAAGCCTCAGCCGCTTCTCCTGCACACGGAGAGCGTGCTAGCTGCTGAAACGTGAAGAAAGAAGCTGCAGAACACTGGCACTGAGCGTGCAGCTTTCCAGCGGAGAGAAAAAGCTACTTGAACACTCTGCAAGCCTTTCCACTCCCAAAACATGCACATGGAAGGAGCTGCTGCAAAAGCGATGCTGTGCTCGCTGCTGCTCCTCCTGAAGCTCTGGCTGCTAAATCTGAGGCTTTCCTTCCAATTTCAAGCTGCAAAGCACTTGCTGAATTGCAGGGAAAGTCCGGGAGGCATTTGCTGTGCTGGCACACTTTCTCCTTCCTAGACAGAGTGGAAAAGCTTTTCCCTGCCGTGTAGGCGACAAGAGACGCATTAGACGGGCCTCCGGAGCTGTCCGAAGGTAAGCGCCTGTTCCCGGCCTCTTTCGGCACAAGCCCCCGCTCCGGAGCGCACCGCGGCCGGCCGGAGGCTCTCTGCCGGCGAAGGTGCCGCTTCTCCGGCAAGGAAGCCTCAGCCGCTTCTCCTGCACACGGAGAGCGTGCTAGCTGCTGAAACGTGAAGAAAGAAGCTGCAGAACACTGGCACTGAGCGTGCAGCTTTCCAGCGGAGAGAAAAAGCTACTTGAACACTCTGCAAGCCTTTCCACTCCCAAAAACATGCACATGGAAGGAGCTGCTGCAAAAGCGATGCTGTGCTCGCTGCTGCTGCTCCTGAAGCTCTGGCTGCTAAATCTGAGGCTTTCCTTCCAATTTCAAGCTGCAAAGCACTTGCTGAATTGCAGGGAAAGTCCGGGAGGCATTTGCTGTGCTGGCACACTTTCTCCTTCCTAGACAGAGTGGAAAAGCTTTTCCCTGCCGTGTAGGCGACAAGAGACGCATTAGACGGGCATCCGGAGCTGTCCGAAGGGTAAGCGCCTGTTCCCGGCCTCTTTCGGCACAAGCCCCCGCTCCGGAGCGCACCGCGGCCGGCCGGAGGCTCTCTGCCGGCGAAGGTGCCTCGTCTCCGGCAAGGAAGCCTCAGCCGCTTCTCCTGCACACGGAGAGCGTGCTAGCTGCTGAAACGTGAAGAAAGAAGCTGCAGAACACTGGCACTGAGCGTGCAGCCTTCCAGCGGAGAGAAAAAGCTACTTGAACACTCTGCAAGCCTTTCCACTCCCAAAAACATGCACATGGAAGGAGCTGCTGCAAAAGCGATGCTGTGCTCGCTGCTGCTCCTCCTGAAGCTCTGGCTGCTAAATCTGAGGCTTTCCTTCCAATTTCAAGCTGCAAAGCACTTGCTGAATTGCAGGGAAAGTCCGGGAGGCATTTGCTGTGCTGGCACACTTTCTCCTTCCTAGACAGAGTGGAAAAGCTTTTCCCTGCCGTGTAGGCGACAAGAGACGCATTAGACGGGCATCCGGAGCTGTCCGAAGGTAAGCGCCTGTTCCGGCCTCTTTCGGCACAAGCCCCCGCTCCGGAGCGCACCGCGGCCGGCCAGAGGCTCTCTGCCGGCGAAGGTGCCTCGTCTCCGGCAAGGAAGCCTCAGCCGCTTCTCCTGCACACGGAGAGCGTGCTAGCTGCTGAAACGTGAAGAAAGAAGCTGCAGAACACTGCACTGAGCGTGCAGCTTTCCAGCGGAGAGAAAAAGCTACTTGAACACTCTGCAAGCCTTTCCACTCCCAAAAACATGCACATGGAAGGAGCTGCTGCAAAAGCGATGCTGTGCTCGCTGCTGCTGCTCCTGAAGCTCTGGCTGCTAAATCTGAGGCTTTCCTTCCAATTTCAAGCTGCAAAGCACTTGCTGAATTGCAGGGAAAGTCCGGGAGGCATTTGCTGTGCTGGCACACTTTCTCCTTCCTAGACAGAGTGGAAAAGCTTTTCCCTGCCGTGTAGGCGACAAGAGACGCATTAGACGGGCATCCGGAGCTGTCCGAAGGTAAGCGCCTGTTCCCGGCCTCTTTCGGCACAAGCCCCCGCTCCGGAGCGCACCGCGGCCGGCCGGAGGCTCTCTGCCGGCGAAGGTGCCTCGTCTCCGGCAAGGAAGCCTCAGCCGCTTCTCCTGCACACGGAGAGCGTGCTAGCTGCTGAAACGTGAAGAAAGAAGCTGCAGAACACTGGCACTGAGCGTGCAGCTTTCCAGCGGAGAGAAAAAGCTACTTGAACACTCTGCAAGCCTTTCCACTCCCAAAAACATGCACATGGAAGGAGCTGCTGCAAAAGCGATGCTGTGCTCGCTGCTGCTCCTCCTGAAGCTCTGGCTGCTAAATCTGAGGCTTTCCTTCCAATTTCAAGCTGCAAAGCACTTGCTGAATTGCAGGGAAAGTCCGGGAGGCATTTGCTGTGCTGGCACACTTTCTCCTTCCTAGACAGAGTGGAAAAGCTTTTCCCTGCCGTGTAGGCGACAAGAGACGCATTAGACGGGCATCCGGAGCTGTCCGAAGGTAAGCGCCTGTTGCCGGCCTCTTTCGGCACAAGCCCCCGCTCCGGAGCGCACCGCGGCCGGCCGGAGGCTCTCTGCCGGCGAAGGTGCCGCTTCTCCGGCAAGGAAGCCTCAGCCGCTTCTCCTGCACACGGAGAGCGTGCTAGCTGCTGAAACGTGAAGAAAGAAGCTGCAGAACACTGGCACTGAGCGTGCAGCTTTCCAGCGGAGAGAAAAAGCTACTTGAACACTCTGCAAGCCTTTCCACTCCCAAAAACATGCACATGGAAGGAGCTGCTGCAAAAGCGATGCTGTGCTCGCTGCTGCTCCTCCTGAAGCTCTGGCTGCTAAATCTGAGGCTTTCCTTCCAATTTCAAGCTGCAAAGCACTTGCTGAATTGCAGGGAAAGTCCGGGAGGCATTTGCTGTGCTGGCACACTTTCTCCTTCCTAGACAGAGTGGAAAAGCTTTTCCCTGCCGTGTAGGCGACAAGAGACGCATTAGACGGGCATCCGGAGCTGTCCGAAGGTAAGCGCCTGTTCCCGGCCTCTTTCGGCACAAGCCCCCGCTCCGGAGCGCACCGCGGCCGGCCGGAGGCTCTCTGCCGGCGAAGGTGCCTCGTCTCCGGCAAGGAAGCCTCAGCCGCTTCTCCTGCACACGGAGAGCGTGCTAGCTGCTGAAACGTGAAGAAAGAAGCTGCAGAACACTGGCACTGAGCGTGCAGCTTTCCAGCGGAGAGAAAAAGCTACTTGAACACTCTGCAAGCCTTTCCACTCCCAAAAACATGCACATGGAAGGAGCTGCTGCAAAAGCGATGCTGTGCTCGCTGCTGCTCCTCCTGAAGCTCTGGCTGCTAAATCTGAGGCTTTCCTTCCAATTTCAAGCTGCAAAGCACTTGCTGAATTGCAGGGAAAGTCCGGGAGGCATTTGCTCTGCTGGCACACTTTCTCCTTCCTAGACAGAGTGGAAAAGCTTTTCCCTGCCGTGTAGGCGACAAGAGACGCATTAGACGGGCCTCCGGAGCTGTCCGAAGGTAAGCGCCTGTTCCCGGCCTCTTTCGGCACAAGCCCCCGCTCCGGAGCGCACCGCGGCCGGCCGGAGGCTCTCTGCCGGCGAAGGTGCCTCGTCTCCGGCAAGGAAGCCTCAGCCGCTTCTCCTGCACACGGAGAGCGTGCTAGCTGCTGAAACGTGAAGAAAGAAGCTGCAGAACACTGGCACTGAGCGTGCAGCTTTCCAGCGAGAGAAAAAGCTACTTGAACACTCTGCAAGCCTTTCCACTCCCAAAAACATGCACATGGAAGGAGCTGCTGCAAAAGCGATGCTGTGCTCGCTGCTGCTCCTCCTGAAGCTCTGGCTGCTAAATCTGAGGCTTTCCTTCCAATTTCAAGCTGCAAAGCACTTGCTGAATTGCAGGGAAAGTCCGGGAGGCATTTGCTCTGCTGGCACACTTTCTCCTTCCTAGACAGAGTGGAAAAGCTTTTCCCTGCCGTGTAGGCGACAAGAGACGCATTAGACGGGCATCCGGAGCTGTCCGAAGGTAAGCGCCTGTTCCCGGCCTCTTTCGGCACAAGCCCCCGCTCCGGAGCGCACCGCGGCCGGCCGGAGGCTCTCTGCCGGCGAAGGTGCCTCGTCTCCGGCAAGGAAGCCTCAGCCGCTTCTCCTGCACACGGAGAGCGTGCTAGCTGCTGAAACGTGAAGAAAGAAGCTGCAGAACACTGGCACTGAGCGTGCAGCTTTCCAGCGGAGAGAAAAAGCTACTTGAACACTCTGCAAGCCTTTCCACTCCCAAAAACATGCACATGGAAGGAGCTGCTGCAAAAGCGATGCTGTGCTCGCTGCTGCTCCTCCTGAAGCTCTGGCTGCTAATCTGAGGCTTTCCTTCCAATTTCAAGCTGCAAAGCACTTGCTGAATTGCAGGGAAAGTCCGGGAGGCATTTGCTGTGCTGGCACACTTTCTCCTTCCTAGACAGAGTGGAAAAGCTTTTCCCTGCCGTGTAGGCGACAAGAGACGCATTAGACGGGCCTCCGGAGCTGTCCGAAGGTAAGCGCCTGTTCCCGGCCTCTTTCGGCACAAGCCCCCGCTCCGGAGCGCACCGCGGCCGGCCGGAGGCTCTCTGCCGGCGAAGGTGCCGCTTCTCGGCAAGGAAGCCTCAGCCGCTTCTCCTGCACACGGAGAGCGTGCTAGCTGCTGAAACGTGAAGAAAGAAGCTGCAGAACACTGGCACTGAGCGTGCAGCTTTCCAGCGGAGAGAAAAAGCTACTTGAACACTCTGCAAGCCTTTCCACTCCCAAAAACATGCACATGGAAGGAGCTGCTGCAAAAGCGATGCTGTGCTCGCTGCTGCTGCTCCTGAAGCTCTGGCTGCTAAATCTGAGGCTTTCCTTCCAATTTCAAGCTGCAAAGCACTTGCTGAATTGCAGGGAAAGTCCGGGAGGCATTTGCTGTGCTGGCACACTTTCTCCTTCCTAGACAGAGTGGAAAAGCTTTTCCCTGCCGTGTAGGCGACAAGAGACGCATTAGACGGGCATCCGGAGCTGTCCGAAGGTAAGCGCCTGTTCCCGGCCTCTTTCGGCACAAGCCCCCGCTCCGGAGCGCACCGCGGCCGGCCGGAGGCTCTCTGCCGGCGAAGGTGCCTCGTCTCCGGCAAGGAAGCCTCAGCCGCTTCTCCTGCACACGGAGAGCGTGCTAGCTGCTGAAACGTGAAGAAAGAAGCTGCAGAACACTGGCACTGAGCGTGCAGCTTTCCAGCGGAGAGAAAAAGCTACTTGAACACTCTGCAAGCCTTTCCACTCCCAAAAACATGCACATGGAAGGAGCTGCTGCAAAAGCGATGCTGTGCTCGCTGCTGCTCCTCCTGAAGCTCTGGCTGCTAAATCTGAGGCTTTCCTTCCAATTTCAAGCTGCAAAGCACTTGCTGAATTGCAGGGAAAGTCCGGGAGGCATTTGCTGTGCTGGCACACTTTCTCCTTCCTAGACAGAGTGGAAAAGCTTTTCCCTGCCGTGTAGGCGACAAGAGACGCATTAGACGGGCATCCGGAGCTGTCCGAAGGTAAGCGCCTGTTCCCGGCCTCTTTCGGCACAAGCCCCCGCTCCGGAGCGCACCGCGGCCGGCCGGAGGCTCTCTGCCGGCGAAGGTGCCTCGTCTCCGGCAAGGAAGCCTCAGCCGCTTCTCCTG
>NW_028167547.1:0-35648 GCF_963513975.1 Fringilla coelebs
ACGGACACGGGGACGGACAGACGGACCCCAGTGACGCCCCCTCTCCCCCCAGCCGTTCTCACTGGGGCCCTGGACCTGGAGACCCCCGCGGTTTTCAGAGGGGACCCCCGGGGCGGGACAGACGGACACGCGGAGGGACGGACAGACCTGGGGATGGACAGACGGACACGGGGGTGGACAGACGGACACGGGGGATGGACAGACAGACCCCAGTGACGCCCCCTGTCGCCCCCCCAGTGGCTGTGGCCGGGTCGCTGGACCTGGAGACCCCCGCGGTTTTCCGAGGGGACCCCCGGGGCGGCTTCGGGGCCAGCCTGGCCCAGATGGAGACCCCGGACGGCGGACGGTAAAGGGGGACCCGAAACCCCCCGGATTCACCCCAAAAATCCCCCGGATTCACCCCAAAAATACCCCCGGATTCACCCCAAAAATCAGCCCCAAAACCCCCGGATTCACCCCAAAAATGCCCTAAAAATCACCCCAAAAATACCCCCCCAAAATTGCCCCGAAACCCCCCGGATTCACCCCAAAACCGGCCCCGATTCACCCCAAAAATCAGCCCAAAAACCCCCGGATTCACCCAAAAATCAGCCCCAAAATAGCACTGAAACCCCCTGGATTCACCCAAAAACCCCTAAAAATCACCCCCAAAAATCACCCCGAAATCCCCCGGATTCACCCCAAAAATCCCCCGGATTCACCCCAAAAATCCCCCGGATTCACCCCAAAAACACCCCCCCAAAATAGCCCCAAAACCCCCCGGATTCACCCCAAAATGGCCCCGAATCACCCCCAAAATCCCCAAAAATCTCCCAATTTTCCCCCAATTTTCCCCCCAAATCCCCCCAAAATCCCCATAATCCCCAAAATTACCCCAAAATCCCCCTTTTTCCCCCCAAACCCCAATTTTCCCCAAATCCCCCCAAAATCCCCGATTTTCCCAATTTTCCCAATTTTCCCAATTTTCCCCAAATCCCCCTTTTTCCCCCCAAACCCCAAACCCCCAATTTTCCCAAAATCCCCCTTTCCCCCCCAAACCCCAATTTCCCCAATTTCCCCCCAAACCCCCAAAATCCCCAATTTTCCCAAAATCCCCAATTTTCCCCCCAAACCCCAATTTTCCCAATTTTCCCAAAATCCCCCCCAAATCCCCGATTTTCCCAAACTCCCCAATTTTCCCAAAATCCCCCTTTTTCCCCCCAAACCCCAATTTTCCCAATTTTCCCAAAATCCCCCCAAAACCCCCGATTTTCCCAAAATTCCCAATTTTCCCAAAATCCCCCTTTTCCCCCCCCAAACCCCAATTTCCCCAAATCCCCCCAAAATCCCCAATTTTCCCAAAATCCCCAATTTTCCCAAAATCCCCCTTTTTCCCCCCAAACCCCAATTTCCCCAAAATTCCCAATTTTCCCAAAATCCCCCTTTTTCCCCCCAAAATTCCCAATTTTCCCAAAATCCCCCTTTTTCTCCCCAAACCCCAATTTTCCCAAAATCCCCCTTTTTCCCCCCAAAAACCCCGATTTTCCCCCAAACCCCAATTTTCCCAAAATCCCCCCAAAATCCCCAATTTTCCCAAAATCCCCAATTTTCCCAAAATCCCCCTTTTTCCCCCCAAACCCCAAAATTCCCAATTTTCCCAAAATCCCCTTTTTCCCCCCAAAATCCCCAATTTTCCCAAAATCCCCCTTTTTCCCCCCAAAATCCCCAATTTTCCCAAAATCCCCCTTTTTCCCCCCAAACCCCAAAATCCCCAATTTTCCCAAAATCCCCTTTTTCCCCCCAAAATCCCCAATTTTCCCAAAATCCCCCTTTTTCCCCCCAAAAGCCTCCTGGTGGGCGCCCCTCTCGAGGCCGGCGGCTCCGGGGCCGTCTACGGCTGCGCCTTCGCTTCCGGAACGTGCCGGAACATTCCGCTGCCAGGTGCGCCCCCCGCCCCTCCCCCCCCGCCCCCCCGACCCCCCAAATTTTGGGGAGGGGTCTCACCTGTGCCCCTCCCCCCCCAGGAGCCGGGAATTCCTCGCTGGGGTTGGCGGTGGCGGCCGGAGAGGGAGCGGCGCTGGTGAGACCCGAAATTGGGAGGATTCGACCCAAAATCGGGGGGTCGGGAGGGTGGGACCCCCAATTTGGGAGGTTTTACCCCAAAATTGGGAGGGTTTTTTTAGGTTTTATACTAAAATTTGGGATTTTGAGAGGTTTTGCCCCAAAATTTGGGATTTTTCAGGAGGTTTTGCCCCCAAATTTGGAATTTTTAGGAGGTTTTGCCCCAAAATTTGGAATTTTCAGGAGGTTGTACCCCAAAATTTGAGGTTTTCAAGAAGGTTCGAACCAAAACTTGGAGGTTTTAGAAGATTTTACCCCAATATTTGAGGTTTTCAGGAGGTTTTGCCCCAAAATTTCGGGTTTTTAAGAGGTTTTGCCCCAAAAGTTGGAATTTTCAGGAGGTTTTACCCTAAAATTTGGGGTTTAGAGAGTTTTTGCCCCAAAATTTCGGGTTTTCAAGAGGTTTTGCCCCAAAATTTGGGATTTTTTAGGAGGTTTTACCTCAAAATTGGGGGATTTGGGAGGGTGGAACCCCCAATTTGGGGGGTTTCGACCCGAAATTGGGATTTTGAGAGGTTTTACCCCAAAATTTGGGAGTATGGGAGGTTTCGGCCCAAAATGGGGGGGTCGGGAGGGTGGAACCCTGAATTTGGGGGGATTCGACCCGAAATTGGGATTTTGGGACGTTTTACCCCAAAATTTGGGGGTTTCAGGAGGTTTTGTGCAAAAATTTGGCATTTTTAGGGGGTTTTGTCCCAAAATTTTGAATTTTTAGGGGCTTTTGTCCCAAAATTTGGGATTTTTAGGAGGTTTTGCCCCAAAATTTGAGAGTTTTAGGAGATTTGACACCAAAATTTGGAATTTTTTGGAGGTTTTACCCCAAAATTTGGCATTTTTAGGGGGTTTTACCTCAAAATTTGGGATTTTCAGGAGGTTTGACACCAAAATTTGGGATTTTTACAAGATTTTACCCCAAATTTAGGATTTTTGGGGAGGTTTTACCCCAAATTTAGGATTTTTTAGGGGGTTTTGTCCCAAAATTTGGCGTTTTCAGGAGGTTTTACCCCAAAATTTGGGAGTTTTAGGAGGTTTCGCCCCAAAATTGGGGGGTTTGGGAGGTTGGAGCCCCCAATTTGGGGGGTTTTACCCCAAAATTGGGATTGTGGGAGGTTTCGCCCCAAAATTTGGGATTTTTAGGAGGTTTCACCCCAAATTTTGGGAGTTTTAGGAGGTTTTGCACCAAAATTTGGAATTTTTAGGGAGTTTTGTCCCAAAAAATGGGATTTTGGGAGGTTTTACACCAAAATTTGGGATTTTGGGAGGTTCCGCCCCAAAATCGGGGCCTGAACCCTCAAAATTGGATTTTTTAGGGGTTTCACCCCAAAATTTGAGGTTTTTGTTAACATTGAGGTGGTAGAACCCAAAAAATTGGATTTTTTTTGAAGTTTCTCCCCAAAATCGGCTCCTGACCCCCCAAAATTTGAATTTTTATGGTTTTCACCCCAAAATCGGTGCCTGAACACCCAAAATTGGATTTTTTTGGAACTTTCACCCCAAAATTTGAGGTTTTTGTTAACATTGAGGTGGTAGAACCCCAAAACTTGGATTTTTTTGGAAGTTTCACCCCAAAATCGTCTCCTGACCCCCCAAAATTTAAATTTTTAGGGTTTTTACCCCAAAATCAGGACCTGACCTCCCAAAATTTGAATTTTCAGGGTTTTCACCCCAAAAATCGTCTCCTGACCCCCCAAAATTTGAATTTTTAGGGTTTTCACCCCAAAATTGGCATCAGAAACCCCAAAATTGGATTTTTTTTAACTTTCACCCCAAAATTGGGCTCTGACCCCCCAAAATTTTATATTTTAGGGTTTTCACCCCAAAATCACCTCCCGACCCCCAAAATTTGAATTTTTAGGGTTTTCACCCCAAAATTGGGATGAGAAACCCCAAAATTTGATTTTTTTTGAGTTTTCACCCCAAAATTCGCTCCCAACCCCTGAAAATTTGAATTTTTAGGGTTTTCACCCCAAAATCTCCTCCTGACCCCCCAAAATTTGAATTTTTAGGGTTTTCACCCCAAAATTGGCATCAGAAACCCCAAAATTTGATTTTTTAGGGTTTTCACCCCAAAATCATCTCCTGACCCCCCAAAATTTGAATTTTTAGGGTTTTCAGCCCATAATCTCCTCCTGACCCCCAAAATTTGATTTTTTAGGGTTTTCACCCCAAAATCGAGGTTCTTGTAGGATAGAACCCCCAAATTTGAATTTTTAGGGTTTTCACCCCAAAATCAGGACCTGACCCCCCAAAATTTGAATTTTTTAGGGTTTTCACCCCAAAATCGTCTCCTGACCTCCCAAAATTTGAAGTTTTAGGGTTTTCACCCCAAAATCGAGGTTTTTGTTGGGTCTGACCCCCCAAAATTTGAATTTTTAGGGTTTTCACCCCAAAATTGGGATCAGAAACCCCAAAATTTGAATTTTCAGGTTTTTCCCCCCAAAATCTCCTCCTGACCCCCCAAAATTTGAATTTTTCAGTGTTTTCACCCCAAAATCTCCTCCCAAACCCCCCAAAATTTGGATTTTTAGGGTTTTTACCCCAAAATTGGCTCCCGACCCCTGAAAATTTGAATTTTTAGGGTTTTCACCCCAAAATCTCCTCCTGACCCCCCAAAATTTGAAATTTTCGGGTTTTCACCCCAAAATGTCCTCCTGACCCCCCAAAATTTGAATTTTCAGGGTTTTCACCCCAAAATTGGCATCAGAAACCCCAAAATTGGATTTTTTTTAACTTTCACCCCAAAATTGGGCTCTGACCCCCCAAAATTTGAATTTTTAGGGTTTTTACCCCAAAACTGGGATCAGAAACCCCAAAATTTGAATTTTCTGGGTTTTTCCCCCCAAAATCTCCTCCTGATCCCCCAAAATTTGAATTTTTAAGGTTTTCACCCCAAAATCGAGGTTCTTGTGGGATAGAACCCCAAAATTTGAAATTTTTTTGGATTTTCACCCCAAAATCTCCTCCCAAACCCCCAAAATTTGAATTTTTAGGGTTTTCACCCCAAAATCGAGGTTTTTGTTGGGTCTGACCTCCCAAAATTGGATTTTTCAGGTTTTTCCCCCCAAAATCTCTTCCCAACTCCCCAAAATTTGAATTTTTTGGGTTTTCACCCCCAAATCAGCTCCTGACCCCCCAAAATTTGAATTTTCAGGGTTTTCACCCCAAAATCGAGGTTCTTGTGGGATAGAACCCCAAAATTTGATTTTTTTTTGAGTTTTCACCCCCAAATCGGTGACTGACCCCCCCCAAATTTGAATTTTTATGGTTTTTCCCCCCAAAATCTCCTCCTGACCCCCCAAAATTTGAATTTTTACGGTTTTCACCCCAAAATCAGGACCTGACCCCCCAAAATTTTATTTTTTAGGGTTTTCACCCCAAAATCGGTGCCTGACCCCCCAAAATTTGAATTTTCAGGGTTTTCACCCCAAAATTGGGATCAGAAACCCCAAAATTTGAATTTTCAGGGTTTTCACCCCAAAATTAGGATCAGAAACCCCAAAATTGGAATTTTTCAGGTTTTTCCCACCAAAATCGTCTCCCGACCCCCCAAAATTTGAATTTTTAGGGTTTTTCACCCCAAAATTTGAGGTTTTTGTTAACATTGAGGTGGTAGAACTCCAAAACTGGGTTTTTTTGAGTTTTCACCCCAAAATCTCTTCCCAACCCCAAAAATTTGAAATTTTAGGGTTTTCACCCCAAAATTGGGATCAGAACCCCCAAAATTTGATTTTTCAGGTTTTCCCCCCCAAATCCCATCCCGCAGTGTCCCCCGGGTGGATTTTTAACCAAAATCTCCGTTTTTAACGTGAAAATCCCTCCGCAGGTGTGCGGCCCCACCTCCCGCCAGGTGTGCGGGGCCAACGTCCACCTGAGCGGCCGCTGCGTCCAGCTGGACAGCGCGCTCCGGCCGGTCCGGAGCCTGCCGGACACACCCCCGGGTACGCTGACCAGTGGTCACTCTGGGGTCATCGGGGTCATTGGGGTCATGGAGAGTGACCACTGGTCATTCACTGGTCATCCAGGGGTCATCGGGGTCATGGGCACTGACCGCTGGACAGCGCGCTCCGGCCGGTCCGGAGCCTGCCGGACACACCCCCGGGTACGCTGACCAGTGGTCACTCATGGTCACTCAGGGGTCACGGGGGTCATGGGGTCATCCAGGGGTCATTGGGGTCATGGGCACTGACCGCTGGACAGCGCGCTCCGGCCGGTCCGGAGCCTGCCGGACACACCCCCGGGTACGCTGACCAGTGGTCATCGGGGTCACTCAGGGGTCATCGGGGTCATGGGGTCATGGAGACTGACCATTGGTCATCCAGGGGTCATCGGGGTCATGGGCACTGACCGCTGGTCATCCAGGGGTCATTGGGGTCATGGGCATGGACCGCTGGTCATCCAGGGGTCATTGGGGTGATGGAGACTGACCACTGGTCACTCAGGGGTCATCGGGGTCATCAGGGTCATGGAGAGTGACCACTGGTCCTCCAGGGGTCATTGGGGTCATGGGCACTGACCACTGGACAGCGCGCTCCGGCCGGTCCGGAGCCTGCCAGACACTGCACCGGGTACGCTGACCAGTGGTCACTCTGGGGTCATCGGGGTCATTGGGGTCATGGAGAGTGACCACTGGTCATCCAGGGGTCATTGGGGTCATGGGCACTGACCACTGGTCATCCAGGGGTCATTGGGGTGATGGACACTGACCAATGGCCACCCAGTGGTCATCCAGGGGTCATCGGGGTCATCTGGGGTCATCTGGGGCCACCCAGTGGTCATCTGGGGTCCTGGACACTGACCAGTGGTCATCCAGGGGTCATCCAGTGGTCATCTGGGGTTATCGGGGTCATTGGGGTCATGGAGACTGACCACTGGTCACCCAGGGGTCATTGGGGTGATGGAGACTGACCACTGGTCATCCAGGGGTCATCCAGTGGTCATCGGGGTCATCCAGGGGTCATTGGGGTCATGGGCACTGACCACTGGTCATCCAGGGGTCATTGGGGTCATGGACACTGACCACTGGTCATCCAGGGGTCATCTGGGGTCATGGGCACTGACCGCTGGACAGCGCGCTCCGGCCGGTCCGGAGCCTGCCGGACACACCCCCGGGTACGCTGACCACTGGTCACTCTGGGGTCATTGGGGTCATGGGGTCATCTGGGTCCTGGACACTGACCACTGGTCATCCAGGCATCATCTGGGGTCATTGGGGTCACCCAGTGGTCATCCAGTGGTCATCAGGGTGATGGACACTGACCATTGGCCACCCAGGGGTCATCTGGGGTCACTCGGTGCCGCGGTCACTGGTGGTCACTCACTGGTGGTCACTCGCGGTCCCAGCGGTCACTCGCTGTGGTCACTGGAGTTCATAGCGGTCACTCCCTGTGGTCACTCCCAGTGGTCACTCAGTGGTCACTCAGTGGTCACTCAGTGGTCACTCAGTGGTCACTCTGTCCGCAGAGTGCCCCCAGGCCGCGCTGGACATCGCCTTCCTGGGTCCCTGTGGTCACTCAGTGCAGTGGTCACTCATGATCACAGTGGTCACTCCCAGTGGTCCCAGCGGTCACTGTGGTCACTCAGTGCAGCGGTCACTGATGGTCACTCTGTGTGGTCCCAGCGGTCACTCTGGTCACTCAGTGGTCACTCAGTGGTCACTCAGTGGTCACTCAGTGGTCACTCTGTCCGCAGAGTGCCCTCAGGCCGCACTGGACATCGCCTTCCTGGGTCCCTGTGGTCACTCAGTGCAGTGGTCACTCACAGTGCAGTGGTCACTCTGTGTGGTCCCAGCGGTCACTGTGGTCACTCAGTGGTCACTCAGTGGTCACTCAGTGGTCACTCAGCGGTCACTCAGTGGTCACTCAGTGGTCACTCAGTGGTCACTCTGTCCGCAGAGTGCCCTCAGGCCGCACTGGACATCGCCTTCCTGGGTCCCTGTGGTCACTGTGGTCACTCAGTGCAGCGGTCACTGATGGTCACTCTGTGTGGTCCCAGCGGTCCCAGTGGTCACTGTGGTCACTCAGTGGTCACTCAGTGGTCACTCAGTGGTCACTCAGTGGTCACTCTGTCCGCAGAGTGCCCTCAGGCCGCACTGGACATCGCCTTCCTGGGTCCCTGTGGTCACTCAGTGCAGTGGTCACTCACAGTGCAGTGGTCACTCTGGTCACTCAGTGGTCACTCAGTGGTCACTCAGCGGTCACTCAGTGGTCACTCAGTGGTCACTCTGTCCGCAGAGTGCCCCCAGGCCGCACTGGACATCGCCTTCCTGGGTCCCTGTGGTCACTCAGTGCAGTGGTCACTCACAGTGCAGTGGTGCCAATGGTCACTCAGTGGTCACTCAGTGGTCACTCAGTGGTCACTCAGTGGTCACTCAGTGGTCACTCTGTCCGCAGAGTGCCCTCAGGCCGCACTGGACATCGCCTTCCTGGTGGACGGCTCGGGCAGCGCCGCCCCCGGGGTCACAGTGGTCACTCAGTGGTCACTCAGTGCAGTGGTCACTCTGGTCACTCAGTGGTCACTCAGTGGTCACTCTGTCCGCAGAGTGCCCTCAGGCCGCACTGGACATCGCCTTCCTGGTGGACAGCTCGGGCAGCGCCGCCCCCGGGGTCACAGCGGTCACTCAGTGGTCACTCATTGCAGCGGTCACTCTGGTCACTCAGTGGTCACTCAGCGGTCACTCAGCGGTCACTCAGTGGTCACTCTGTCCGCAGAGTGCCCTCAGGCCGCGCTGGACATCGCCTTCCTGGGTCCCTGTGGTCATTCAGTGCAGTGGTCACTCATGATCACAGTGGTCACTCCCAGTGGTCCCAGCGGTCACTGTGGTCACTCAGCGGTCACTCAGTGGTCACTCAGTGGTCACTCAGTGGTCACTCTGTCCGCAGAGTGCCCCCAGGCCGTGCTGGACATCGCCTTCCTGGGTCCCTGTGGTCACTCAGTGCAGTGGTCACTCATGATCACAGTGGTCACTCCCAGTGGTCCCAGCGGTCACTGTGGTCACTCAGTGGTCACTCAGTGGTCACTCAGCGGTCACTCAGTGGTCACTCTGTCCGCAGAGTGCCCCCAGGCCGCACTGGACATCGCCTTCCTGGTGGACGGCTCCGGCAGCGCCGCCCCCGGGGTCACAGTGGTCACTCAGTGGTCACTCATTGCAGTGGTCACTCAGTGGTCACTCTGGTCACTCAGTGGTCACTCAGTGGTCACTCAGTGGTCACTCTGTCCGCAGAGTGCCCCCAGGCCGCGCTGGACATCGCCTTCCTGGTGGACGGCTCCGGCAGCGTCGCTCCGGACGATTTCGGACGCATGAAAACTTTCATCGGTCACGTGATGCGGCGCTTCCGCGGCGCCGACGCGCAGGTGAGCTCACCTGGGACACGCCCACCTGGGACACGCCCACCTGGGTGGGGAATGCACACCTGGGCCACGCCCACCTGGGACGGGACACGCCCACCTGGACAGGTGATGTGCACAGGGAATGGGTCACGCACACCTGGGCAGGTAATGCCCACCTGGGCAGGTAATGCACACCTGGGACACGCCCATCTGGGATGGGTAATGCACACCTGGGATGGGCCACACACACCTGGGATGGGTAATGCACACCTGGGATGGGCCACGCCCATCTGGGATGGGTAATGCACACCTGGGATGGGTAATGCACACCTGGGATAGGCCACGCCCACCTGGGCCATGCTCACCTGGGTGGGGAATGCACACCTGGGATGGGCCACGCCCACCTGGGATGGGTAATGCACACCTGGGATGGGTAATGCACACCTGGGATGGGTAATGCACACCTGGGCCAGGTAATGCACACCTGGGATGGGTAATGCACACCTGGGATGGGTAATGCACACCTGGGATAGGCCACGCCCACCTGGGCCATGCTCACCTGGGTGGGGAATGCACACCTGGGATGGGCCACGCCCACCTGGGATGGGTAATGCACACCTGGGATAGGCCACACCCACCTGGGCCATGCTCACCTGGGTGGGTAATGCACACCTGGGATGGGCCACGCCCACCTGGGATGGGTAATGCACACCTGGGATGGGTAATGCACACCTGGGCCACGCCCACCTGGGATGGGTAATGCACACCTGGGATGGGTAATGCACACCTGGGATAGGCCACGCCCACCTGGGCCATGCTCACCTGGGTGGGGAATGCACACCTGGGATAGGCCACGCCCACCTGGGATGGGTAACGGACACCTGGGATGGGTAATGCACACCTGGGATGGGTAACGCACACCTGGGATGGGGAATGCACACCTGGGATGGGCCACGCCCACCTGGGATGGGTAATGCACACCTGGGATGGGCCACGCCCAGCTGGGCCAGGTAATGCACACCTGGGACACGCCCATCTGGGACAGGTAATGCTCACCTGGGACGGGCCACACCCACCTGGGATGGGTAATGGACACCTGGGCAGGTAATGCACACCTGGCATGGGCCACGCCCACCTGGGATGGGTAATGCACACCTGGATGGGTAATGCACACCTGGGCAGGTAATATACACCTGGGCAGGTAATGCACACCTGGGATGGGTAATGCACACCTGGGATGGGCCACACCCCCCTGGGTGGGGAATGCACACCTGGGACACGCCCACCTGGGATGGATAATGCACACCTGGGATGGGTAATGCACACCTGGGCAGGTAATGCACACCTGGGATGGGTAATGCATACCTGGGATGGGCCACGCCCACCTGGGATGGGTAATGCACACCTGGATGGGTAATGCACACCTGGGATGGGTAATGCACACCTGGGATGGGTAATGCACACCTGGGATGGGCCACGCCCACCTGGGCCACACCCACCTGGGTGGGGAATGCACACCTGGGCGGGGAATGCACACCTGGGATAGGCCACGCCCACCTGGGCCATGCTCACCTGGGTGGGGAATGCACACCTGGGATGGGTAATGCACACCTGGGCAGGTAATGCACACCTGGGATGGATAATGCACACCTGGGATGGATAATGCACACCTGGGCCAGGTAATGCACACCTGGGCAGGTAACGCACACCTGGGACGGGCTACGCCCACCTGGGATGGGGAATGCACACCTGGGATGGGGGATGCACACCTGGGATGGGCCACACCCACCTGGGACAGGTAATGGACTCCTGGGATGGGCCACGCCCACCTGGGATCGGTAACGCACACCTGGGCAGGTAATGCACACCTGGGCAGGTAACGCACACCTGGGATGGGTAATGCACACCTGGGATGGGTAACGCACACCTGGGATGGGCCACGCCCACCTGGGATGGGTAATGCACACCTGGGATGGGTAATGCACACCTGGGATGGGTAATGCACACCTGGATGGGGAATGCACACCTGGGATGGGTAACGCTCACCTGGGACAGGTAATGCACACCTGGGCAGGTAATGCACACCTGGGATGGATAATGCACACCTGGGTGGGGAATGCACACCTGGGATGGGTAATGCACACCTGGGATGGGTAATGCACACCTGGGTGGGGAATGCACACCTGGGACACGCCCACCTGGGATGGGTAATGCACACCTGGGCAGGTAATGCACACCTGGGATGGGTAATGCACACCTGGGACACGCCCGCCTGGGACACGCCCACATGGGACACGCCTGCCTGGGACACGCCCGCCTGGGACACGCCCACCTGGGACATGCCCACCTGGGACACGCCCACCTGGGATGGGGAATGCACACCTGGGATGGGTAATGCACACCTGGGCAGGTAATGCACACTTGGGCCACACCCACCTGGGACACGCCCACCTGGGATGGGTAATGTGCACCTGGGACACGCCCACCTGGGACATGCCCACATGGGACACGCCCACATGGGGCACGCCCGCATGGGACACGCCCACTTGGGTGGGGAATGCACACCTGGGATGGGTAATGCACACCTGGGACACGCCCACCTGGGACACGCCCACATGGGATGGGTAATGCACACCTGGAATGGGTAATGCACACCTGGGACACGCCCACCTGGGACACGCCCACATGGGATGGGTAATGCACACCTGGACAGGTAATGCACACCTGGGACACGCCCACATGGGACACGCCCACCTGGGCCACACCCACCTGGGATGGGTAATGCACACCTGGGATGGGTAATGCACACCTGGCACGGGCCACGCCCACCTGGGATGGGTAATGCACACCTGGGCAGGTAATGCACACCTGGGACACGCCCGCATGGGACACGCCCGCCTGGGACACGCCCACCTGGGTGGGTAATGCACACCTGGGATAGGCCACGCCCACCTGGGATGGGTAACGCACACCTGGGCAGGTAATGCACACCTGGGATGGGTAATGCACACCTGGGATAGGCCACGCCCACCTGGGATGGGTAACGCACACCTGGGCAGGTAATGCACACCTGGGATGGGTAACGCACACCTGGGCAGGTAATGCACACCTGGGACACGCCCATCTGGGACGGGCCACACCCACCTGGGATGGGTAATGCACACCTGGGATGGGTAATGCACACCTGGGATGGGGAATGCACACCTGGGATGGGTAATGCACACCTGGATGGGTAATGCACACCTGGGATGGGCCACGCCCACCTGGGCCACACCCACCTGGGTGGGGAATGCACACCTGGGTGGGGAATGCACACCTGGGATGGGCCACACCCAGCTGGGCCAGGTAATGCACACCTGGGATGGGTAATGCACACCTGGGATGGATAATGCACACCTGGGCCAGGTAATGCACACCTGGGATAGGTAACGCACACCTGGGATGGGTAATGCACACCTGGGATGGATAATGCACACCTGGGCCAGGTAATGCACACCTGGGATGGGTAATGCACACCTGGGATGGGTAATGCACACCTGGGTGGGTAATGCACACCTGGGATAGGCCACGCCCACCTGGGCCATGCCCACCTGGGATGGGCCACGCCCACCTGGGCAGGTAACGCACACCTGGGACAGGTGGTGACCACTGAGTGACCAGTGGTCATCTGTGGTCATTCCCCTCCATGGACACTGACCACTGACCGCCCACTGACCATTGGTCACCTGGGGTCATTGACCATTGACCACCCACTGACCACTGGTCACCTGTGGTCATTCCCCTCCCCGGACACTGACCAGTGGTCATTCCCCTCCCCAGACACTGACCAGTGGTCATTCCCCTCCCCGGACACTGACCAGTGGTCATTCCCCTCCCCGGACACTGACCAGTGGTCATTCCCCTCCACGGACACTGACCACTGGTCATTCCCCTCCACGGACACTGACCAGTGGTCATCTGGGGTCATTCTCCTCCACGGACACTGACCAGTGGTCATTCCCCTCCACAGACACTGACCAGTGGTCATCTGGGGTCATTCCCCTCCACAGACACTGACCATTGGTCATTCCCCTCCATGGACACTGACCAGTGGTCATTCCCCTCCCTGGACACTGACCACTGGTCATCTGTGGTCATTCCTCTGCACGGACACTGACCACTGACCTCCCACTGACCAGTGGTCATCTGGGGTCATTGACCATTGACCTCCCACTGACCAGTGGTCATCATGGACACTGACCACTGCCCGTGGTCGCTGACCAGTGGTCATTCCCCTCCCCGGACACTGACCACTGGTCATCTGGGGTCATTCCCCTCCCTGGACACTGACCAGTGGTCATTCCCTGCCCAGACACTGACCAGTGGTCATTCCCCTCCACGGACACTGACCAGTGGTCATCTGTGGTCATTCCCCTCCCTGGACACTGACCATTGGTCATTCCCCTCCCTGGACACTGACCAGTGGTCATTCCCCTCCCTGGACACTGACCACTGGTCACCAGTGGTCATTCCCCTCCATGGTCACTGACCAGTGGTCATTCCCTGCCCAGACACTGACCACTGGTCATCTGTGGTCATTCCCCTCCCCAGACACTGACCAGTGGTCATTCCCCTCCACGGACACTGACCACTGGTCATCTGTGGTCATTCCCCTCCACGAACACTGACCACTGGTCATCTGGGGTCATTCTTCTGCATGGACACTGACCAGTGGTCATTCCCCTCCATGGACACTGACCACTGGTCACCAGTGGTCATTCCCCTCCACGGACACTGACCACTGGTCATTCCCCTCCATGGACACTGACCACTGGTCATCTGTGGTCATTCCCCTCCCTGGACACTGACCAGTGGTCATTCCCTGCCCAGACACTGACCAGTGGTCATTCCCCTCCACAGACACTGACCAGTGGTCATTCCCTGCCCAGACACTGACCAGTGGTCATTCCCCTCCACGGACACTGACCAGTGGTCATCAGTGGTCATTCCCCTCCCTGGACACTGACCAGTGGTCATTCCCTTCCACAGACACTGACCAGTGGTCATCTGTGGTCATTGACCATTGACCACCCACTGACCAGTGGTCATCTGAGGTCATTGACCATTGACCACCCACTGACCAGTGGTCATCTGAGGTCATTCCTCTGCACGGACACTGACCATTGACCACTCACTGACCAGTGGTCATTCCCCTCCCCAGACACTGACCATTGGTCATTCCCCTCCACAGACACTGACCACTGGTCATCTGTGGTCATTCCCCTCCCCGGACACTGACCAGTGGTCATTCCCCTCCACGGACACTGACCACTGGTCATCTGTGGTCATTCTTCTGCATGGACACTGACCACTGACCGCCCACTGACCATTGGTCATTCCCCTCCCCGGACACTGACCACTGACCACCCACTGGTCATCTGTGGTCATTCCCCTCCATGGACACTGACCAGTGGTCATTCCCCTCCCCGGACACTGACCACTGACCACCCACTGACCATTGGTCATTCCCCTCCCCGGACACTGACCACTGACCACCCACTGACCATTGGTCATTCCCCTCCCCGGACACTGACCACTGACCACCCACTGACCATTGGTCATTCCCCTCCATGGACACTGACCACTGCCCGCGGTCACTCACCCACTCACGCCCCGATGACCGCTGCCCTTTGGGCTGTCCGGAGTGGCCGCAGGGGTGGTCACTCAGTGTCCATCTGTCCAGTTCTCACTGACCGCTGCCCTTTGGGGCTGTCCGGAGTGGCCGCAGGGGTGGTCACTCAGTGTCCATTTGTCCAGTTCTCACTGACCGCTGCCCTTTGGGGGCTGTCCGGAGTGGCCGCAGGGGTGGTCACTCAGTGTCCATCTGTCCAGTTCTCACTGACCACTCACACCCCGATGACCGCTGCCCTTTGGGGGCTGTCCGGAGTGGCCGGAGGGGTGGTCACTCAGTGTCCGGAGTGGCCGCAGGGGTGGTCACTCAGTGTCCATCTGTCCAGTTCTCACTGACCGCTGCCCTTTGGGGGCTGTCCGGAGTGGTGGTCACTCAGTGTCCATCTGTCCAGTTCTCACTGACCACTCACGCCCCGATGACCACTGCCCTTTGGGAGCTGTCCGGAGTGGCCGCAGGGGTGGTCACTCAGTGTCCACCTGTCCAGTTCTCACTGACCGCTGTCCGGAGTGGCCGCAGGGGTGGTCACTCAGTGTCCACCTGTCCAGTTCTCACTGACCGCTGCCCTTTGGGGGCTGTCCGGAGTGGCCGGAGGGGTGGTCACTCAGTGTCCATCTGTCCAGTTCTCACTGACCGCTGTCCGGAGCGGCTGGAGGGGTGGTCACTCAGTGTCCGGAGTGGCCGGAGTGGTGGTCACTCAGTGTCCATCTGTCCAGTTCGCCCTGACCCAGTTCTCGCACGACATCAAGGACCACTTTGACTTCAACGCCTTCCGGAAGGTTCCGGACCCCGAGCGGCTGCTGGACGGCGTCGGGCAGATGGGCGAGACCACGCGGACGGCCACGGGGATACGGCACGTGCTGTGAGTGACCACTGAGTGACCACTGAGTGACCACTGACCCCTGAGTGACCACTGAGTGACCACTGACCACTGACTGACCACTGACTGACCACTGACCGCTGAGTGACCACTGACCTGTGAGTGACCACTGACCACGCGGACGGCCACGGGGATCCGGCATGTCCTGTGAGTGACCACTGACCACTGAGTGACCACTGAGTGACCATTGACCTGTGAGTGACCATTGACTGACCACTGACCGCTGAGTGACCACTGACTGCTGAGCACTGAACATTGACTGAGCACTGACCACTGACCACGCGGACGGCCACGGGGATCCGGCACGTGCTGTGAGTGACCACTGACCGCTGAGTGACCACTGACCACTGACTGACCACTGACCGCTGAGTGACCGCTGACTGCTGAGCACTGACCATTGACTGAGCACTGACCACTGACCACGCGGACGGCCACGGGGATACGGCATGTCCTGTGAGTGACCACTGAGTGACCACTGAGTGACCACTGACCACTGAGTGACCACTGACCATTGACTGACCATTGACTGCTGAGCATTGACCGCTAACTGACCATTAACTGACCACTGAGTGACCACTGACCACTGACCACTGACCATTGACTGACCATTGACTGAGCACTGACCACTGACCACGCGGACGGCCACGGGGATACGGCATGTCCTGTGAGTGACCACTGAGTGACCACTGAGTGACCACTGACCACTGAGTGACCACTGACCATTGACTGACCATTGACTGCTGAGCATTGACCACTAACTGACCATTAACTGACCACTGAGTGACCACTGACCACTGACCACTGACCATTGACTGACCATTGACTGACCACTGACCACTGACCACGCGGACGGCCACGGGGATACGGCATGTGCTGTGAGTGACCACTGAGTGACCGCTGAGTGACCACTGAGTGACCACTGAGTGACCACTGAGTGACCACTGAGTGACCACTGACCACTGAGGGACCATTGATCATTGAGTGACCACTGACTGACCGCTGAGTGACCACTGACTGACCATTGACCACGCAGACGGCCATGGGGATGCGGCATGTCCTGTGAGTGACCACTGACCACTGAGTGATCACTGAGTGACCACTGACCATTGACTGACCACTGACCACGCGGACGGCCACGGGGATACGGCACGTCCTGTGAGTGACCACTGAGTGACCACTGAGTGACCACTGACCACTGAGTGACCATTGATCATTGAGTGACCACTGACTGACCATTGATCATTGACTGACCGCTGACTGACCACTGAGTGACCACTGAGTGACCATTGACTGCTGAGCATTGACTGCTAACTGACCATTAACTGACCACTGACTGACCACTGACCATGCGGACGGCCACGGGGATGCGGCACGTCCTGTGAGTGACCACTGAGTGACCACTGAGTGACCACTGAGTGACCACTGAGTGACCACTGACCATTGACTGACCACTGACCACTGAGTGACCATTGATCATTGACTGACCACTGACTGACCACTGACCACACGGACGGCCACGGGGATACGGCACGTGCTGTGAGTGACCACTGACCGCTGAGTGACCACTGACCGCTGAGTGACCACTGAGTGACCACTGACCGCTGACTGACCATTGACTGACCACTGAGTGACCACTGACTGACCATTGACCACGCGGACGGCCACGGGGATGCGGCACGTCCTGTGAGTGACCACTGACCGCTGAGTGACCACTGAGTGACCACTGACTGCTGAGTGACCACTGACCACTGAGGGACCATTGATCATTGAGTGACCACTGACTGACCGCTGAGTGACCACTGACTGACCATTGACCACGCGGATGGCCATGGGGATGCGGCACGTGCTGTGAGTGACCACTGAGTGACCACTGAGTGATCACTGAGTGACCACTGACTGACCACTGAGTGACCACTGACTGCTGAGCATTGACCGCTAACTAACCATTAACTGACCACTGAGTGACCACTGACCACTGAGTGACCATTGACCATTGACTGACCATTGACTGACCACTGACCACACGGACGGCCACGGGGATACGGCATGTCCTGTGAGTGACCACTGAGTGACCACTGAGTGACCACTGAGTGACCACTGAGTGACCATTGATCATTGACTGACCACTGACTGCTGAGCATTGACCGCTAACTGACCATTAACTGACCACTGAGTGACCATTGACCACTGACCATGCGGACGGCCACGGGGATACGGCACGTCCTGTGAGTGACCACTGAGTGACCACTGAGTGACCACTGACCATTGACTGACCACTGACTGCTGAGCATTGACCGCTAACTGACCATTAACTGACCACTGAGTGACCATTGACTGACCACTGACCACAGACCACGCGGACGGCCACGGGGATCCGGCATGTCCTGTGAGTGACCACTGAGTGACCACTGAGTGACCACTGAGTGACCACTGACCATTGACTGACCACTGACTGACCACTGACCGCTGAGTGACCACTGACTGCTGAGCACTGACCATTGACTGACCACTGACTGACCACAGACCACACGGACGGCCACGGGGATGCGGCACGTCCTGTGAGTGACCACTGACCGCTGAGTGACCACTGACCATTGACTGACCATTGACTGACCACTGAGTGACCACTGACCATTGACTGAGCACTGACCACTGACCACACGGACGGCCACGGGGATACGGCATGTCCTGTGAGTGACCACTGAGTGACCACTGAGTGACCACTGAGTGACCACTGACCACTGACTGACCACTGACTGCTGAGCATTGACCGCTAACTGACCATTAACTGACCACTGAGTGACCACTGACCATGCGGATGGCCACGGGGATACGGCACGTGCTGTGAGTGACCACTGAGTGACCACTGAGTGACCACTGACCATTGACTGACCACTGACTGACCACTGACCATGCGGACGGCCACGGGGATGCGGCACGTCCTGTGAGTGACCACTGACCACTGACTGACCACTGACTGACCACTGTCTGACCATTGACCATTGACTGACCACAGACCACGCGGACGGCCACGGGGATGCGGCACGTGCTGTGAGTGACCACTGAGTGACCACTGAGTGACCACTGAGTGACCATTGATCATTGACTGACCACTGACTGACCGCTGAGTGACCACTGACTGACCACTGACCACACAGACGGCCACGGGGATACGGCACTTCCTGTGAGTGACCACTGAGTGACCACTGACCGCTGACTGACCACTGACCACTGACTGCTGCCCTCTGCCCTTGCTGACCACCACCCTCCATCCCTGCTGACCTTTGACCTTTGCTGACCTTTGACCTTTGCTGACCTTTGACCTTTTGCTGACCTTTGACCCCCAGCCGGACCGTGTTCCAGCCCGGCCGGGGCGCCCGTCCGGCCGCTCTGACCTTTGACCCTTGCTGACCTTTGACCCCCAGCCGGACCGTGTTCCAGCCCGGCCGGGGCGCCCGTCCGGCCGCTCTGACCTTTGACCTTTGCTGACCTTTGACCCCCAGCCGGACCGTGTTCCAGCCCGGCCGGGGCGCCCGTCCGGCCGCTCTGACCTTTGACCTTTGACCCCCAGCCGGACCGTGTTCCAGCCCGGCCGGGGCGCCCGTCCGGCCACTCTGACCTTTGACCCTTGCTGACCTTTGACCCCCAGCCAGAAGATCTTTGTGTCCGGCCGGGGCGCCCGTCCGGCCGCTCTGACCTTTGACCTTTGACCCCCAGCCGGACCGTGTTCCAGCCCGGCCGGGGCGCCCGTCCGGCCGCTCGCCGCGTCCTGGTCGTGGTCACCGACGGCGAAAAGTTCGGGGACGACCTCGGGTACCCCGAGGTCATCGCGGAGGCCGAGGGCATGGGGGTCACCCGCTACGCCATCGGGGTCAGTCTGTCCGTCTGTCTGTCCTGTCCGTCCTACCTGTCCTACCTGTCCTACCTGTCCTACCTGTCCTACCTGTCCACAACCCCGAGGTCATCGCGGAGGCCGAGGGCATGGGGGTCACCCGCTACGCCATCGGGGTCAGTCCGTCCGTCTGTCCGTCTGTCCTACCTGTCCTACCTGTCCTACCTGTCCTACCTGTCCCACCCGTCCTACCTGTCCCACCTGTCCACACCCCGAGGTCATCGCGGAGGCCGAGGGCATGGGGGTCACCTGCTACGCCATCGGGGTCAGTCCGTCCGTCTGTCCGTCCTGTCCATCCCACCTGTCCTACCTGTCCTACCTGTCCTACCTGTCCTACCTGTCCTACCTGTCCTACCTGTCCTACCTGTCCCACCTGTCCACACCCCGAGGTCATCGCGGAGGCCGAGGGCACGGGGGTCACCCGCTACGCCATCGGGGTCAGTCTGTCCGTCTGTCCTGTCTGTCCTGTCTGTCTGTCCTACCTGTCCTACCTGTCCTACCTGTCTGTCCGTCCACACCCCGAGGTCATCGCGGAGGCCGAGGGCATGGGGGTCACCCGCTACGCCATCGGGGTCAGTCTGTCCGTCTGTCTGTCCGTCCTGTCCTACCTGTCCTACCTGTCCTACCTGTCCTACCTGTCCTACCTGTCCACACCCCGAGGTCATCGGGATGGCCGAGGGCACGGGGGTCACCCGCTACGCCATCGGGGTCAGTCTGTCCGTCTGTCTGTCCGTCTGTCTGTCCTACCTGTCCTACCTGTCCTACCTGTCCTACCTGTCCTACCTGTCCGTCTGTCCTACCTGTCCTACCTGTCCTACCTGTCCACACCCCGAGGTGATCGCGGAGGCCGAGGGCACGGGGGTCACCCGCTACGCCATCGGGGTCAGTCTGTCCGTCTGTCTGTCCGTCCCACCTGTCCGTCTGTCCGTCTGTCCGTCTGTCTACACCCACCTGTTCATCCCACCTGTCCGTCCCACCTGTCCCTCTCACCTCTTAATCCCACCTGTCCATCTGTCCATCTCACCTGTCCATCCCCCTCACCTGTCCATCTCACCTGTCCATCCCACCTGTCCATCTGTCCATCTCACCTGTCCATCCCCCTCACCTGTCCATCCCCCCTCACCTGTGCATCCCCCTCACCTGTCCATCCATCCATCCATCCATCCATCTCACCTGTCCATCCATCCATGTCCACCTGTCCATCCCACCTGTCCATCTCCCTCACCTGTCCATCCCCCTCACCTGTCCATCTCACCTGTCCATCTCACCTGTCCATCTCACCTGTCCATCCCACCTGTCCATCTCACCTGTCCATCTCACCTGTCCATCCCACCTGTCCATCTCCCTCACCTGTCCATCCCCCTCACCTGTCCATCTCACCTGTCCATCTCACCTGTCCATCTCACCTGTCCATCCCACCTGTCCATCCCCCCTCACCTGTCCATCTCACCTGTCCCCTCACCTGTGCAGGTGGGCAGCGCGTTCCGGAAGGAGGATGCCCAGCAGGAGCTGCAGGTGATCGCCTCAAGCCCCGCCCACGATCACCTGTTCCACCTGTGCATCCCCCTCACCTGTCCATCCACCCCTCACCTGTCCATCTGTCCCCCTCACCTGTCCATCTCACCTGTCCATCTGTCCCCCTCACCTGTCCATCTCACCTGTCCATCTCACCTGTCCATCCCCCTCACCTGTCCATCTCACCTGTCCATCCCACCTGTCCATCCATCCATCCATGTTCACCCATCCATGTTCACCTGTCCATCTCACCTGTCCCCCTCACCTGTCCATCCCCTCACCTGTCCATGCAGGTGGGCAGCGCGTTCCAGAGCACCAAGGCCCAGCGGGAGCTGCAGGTGATCGCCTCAAGCCCCGCCCACGATCACCTGTTCCACCTGTGCATCCCCCTCACCTGTCCATCTCACCTGTCCATCCCACCTGTCCATCTCACCTGTCCATCCCCCTCACCTGTGCATCCATCTCACCTGTCCACCTCACCTGTCCATCCCACCTGTCCATCCATCTCACCTGTCCATCTCACCTGTCCATGTCCCCTCACCTGTCCATCCCCTCACCTGTCCATCTCACCTGTCCATCCAACTCACCTGTCCATCTCACCTGTCCATCTCACCTGTCCACCTCACCTGTGCATCCCCCTCACCTGTCCATCCCCTCACCTGTCCATCTCACCTGTCCAGGTGGGCAGCGCGTTCCAGAGCACCAAGGCCCAGCGGGAGCTGCAGGTGATCGCCTCCAGCCCCGCCCACGATCACCTGTTCCACCTGTGCATCCCCCTCACCTGTGCATCTCACCTGTCCATCTCACCTGTCCATCCCCCTCACCTGTCCATCTCACCTGTCCATCCATCCGTGTTCACCTGTCCATCCCACCTGTCCATCTCACCAGTCCATCCCCCTCACCTGTCCATCCCCTCACCTGTCCATCCAGGTGGGCAGCGCGTTCCAGAGCACCAAGGCCCAGCGGGAGCTGCAGGTGATCGCCTCAAGCCCCGCCCACGATCACCTGTTCCGCGTCGACAGCTTCGAGGCCCTGGCCGGGATCCAGAGCCAGCTCCAGGAGAAGATCTTCGCCATCGAGGGTACCTGGGCGCACCTGGGCACACCTGAGATACACCTGAGATACACCTGGGGGCACCTGAGATACACCTGGGCACACCTGGGGGCACCTGGGCACACCTGGGGGCACCTGGGCACACCTGGGATACACCTGGGGGCACCTGAGATACACCTGGGGGCACCTGAGATACACCTGGGGGCACCTGAGATACACCTGGGGGCACCTGGGCGCACCTGAGATACACCTGAGATACACCTGGGGGCACCTGGGGGCACCTGAGATACACCTGAGATACACCTGGGGGCACCTGAGATACACCTGGGCACACCTGGGGGCACCTGGGCACACCTGGGGGCACCTGGGCACACCTGGGCACACCTGAGATACACCTGGGGGCACCTGAGATACACCTGGGGGCACCTGGGGGCACCTGAGATACACCTGAGATACACCTGGGGGCACCTGGGGGCACCTGAGATACACCTGAGATACACCTGGGGGCACCTGAGATACACCTGGGCACACCTGGGGGCACCTGAGATACACCTGAGATACACCTGGGGGCACCTGGGCACACCTGGGGGCACCTGGGCACACCTGGGCACACCTGAGATACACCTGGGGGCACCTGAGATACACCTGGGGGCACCTGAGATACACCTGGGCGCACCTGGGCGCACCTGAGATACACCTGGGGGCACCTGAGATACACCTGGGGGCACCTGAGATACACCTGGGCACACCTGGGGGCACCTGGGCACACCTGGGCACACCTGAGATACACCTGGGGGCAATCATAACACACCTGGGCACACCTGGGCACACCTGGGGGCAGTTATAACACACCTGGGGGCACCTGAGATACACCTGGGCACACCTGGGGGCACCTGAGATACACCTGGGGGCAGTTATAACACACCTGAGATACACCTGGGCACACCTGGGGGCAGTTATAACACACCTGGGCGCACCTGGGCACACCTGGGCACACCTGGGGGCAGTTATAACACACCTGGACACATCTGGGCACACCTGGGCACACCTGAGATACACCTGGGCACACCTGGGGGCAGTTATAACACACCTGGGCTCATCTGGGCACACCTGAGATACACCTGGGCACACCTGGGCACACCTGAGATACACCTGGGCACACCTGGGCACATCCCAAACACACCTGGGCGCACCTGGGCACACCTGGGGGCAGTTATAACACACCTGAGATACACCTGGGCACACCTGGGGGCACCTGGGGGCAGTTATAACACACCTGGGCACACCTGGGCACACCTGGGGGCAGTTATAACACACCTGGGCACACCTGGGGGCACCTGGGGGCAGTTATAACACACCTGAGATACACCTGGGCACACCTGGGCACACCTGGGCCCACCTGGGGGCAGTTATAACACACCTGAGATACACCTGGACACACCTGGGGGCACCTGGGCAGTTATAACACACCTGAGATACATCTGGGCACACCTGGGCACACCTGGGCACACCTGGGGCACACCTGGGGGTTACCTGTGGGGTACCTGGGCACACCTGGGCACACCTGGGCACACCTGGGGGTTACCTGTGGGGTACCTGGGCACACCTGGAGGGCACCTGGGCACACCTGGGCACACCTGGGCACACCTGGGGGTTACCTGTGGGGTACCTGGGCACACCTGGGGGTTACCTGGGCACACCTGGGCTCACCTTGGGGCAGTTATGGCACACCTGGGCACACCTGGGGGATACCTGTGCACACCTGTGCTCACCTGTGCTCACCTGTCCCTCACCTGTGCAGGTACGCACTCCGCCCACAGCAGCTCCTTCCAGCTGGAGATGGCCCAGGAGGGGTTCAGCGCCACGGTGACCGCGGTGAGTGACCAGAGTGACCAACTGACCAACTGACCAACTGACCAACTGACCCCTGAGTGACCACTGAGTGACCACTGAGTGACCACTGAGTGACCACTGAGTGACCCGTGAGTGACCAATGAGTGACCCCTGAGTGACCACTGAGTGACCAACTGACCACTGAGTGACCCTGAGTGACCACTGAGTGACCAGAGTGACCACTGACCAACTGACCAACTGACCACTGAGTGACCCTGAGTGACCACTGAGTGACCACTGAGTGACCGCTGAGTGACCGCTGAGTGACCCTGAGTGACCCCTGAGTGACCAATGAGTGACCACTGACCAACTGACCACTGAGTGACCACTGAGTGACCCCTGAGTGACCCCTGAGTGACCCTGAGTGACCACTGAGTGACCACTGACCAACTGACCACTGAGTGACCACTGAGTGACCCCTGAGTGACCCCTGAGTGACCCTGAGTGACCACTGAGTGACCACTGACCAACTGACCCCTGAGTGACCACTGACCCCTGAGTGACCACTGAGTGACCCCTGAGTGACCCCTGACCCCTGAGTGACCACTGAGTGACCGATGGGTGACCCCTGAGTGACCCCTGACCCCTGAGTGACCCCTGACCCCTGAGTGACCCCTGAGTGACCCCTGAGTGACCCCTGAGTGACCCCTGAGTGACCAACTGACCACTGAGTGACCCCTGAGTGACCCCTGAGTGACCCTGAGTGACCCCCGAGTGACCCCTGAGTGACCCCTGAGTGACCACTGAGTGACCCCTGAGTGACCACTGAGTGACCCTTGACCCCTGAGTGACCCCTGAGTGACCGATGGGTGACCCCTGAGTGACCCCTGACCCCTGAGTGACCCCTGACCCCTGAGTGACCCCTGAGTGACCCCTGAGTGACCCCTGAGTGACCCTGAGTGACCCTGAGTGACCCCTGGGTGACCCCTGGGTGACCTCTGACCCCTGAGTGACCCCTGAGTGACCCCTGACCCCTGAGTGACCCCTGAGTGACCCCTGGGTGACCCCTGGGTGACCCTGAGTGACCCTGAGTGACCCTGAGTGACCCCTGAGTGACCCCTGAGTGACCAATGAGTGACCCCTGAGTGACCCCTGGGTGACCCCTGGGTGACCCTGAGTGACCCCTGACCCCTGAGTGACCCCTGAGTGACCCCTGGGTGACCCCTGCGTGACCTCTGCCCCTCCCCCAGGCGGGGCCGGTCCTTGGGGCCGTCGGCGCTTTTGATTGGTCGGGCGGGGCCCTGGCCTACGGCTGGGAGGGACCGCCCACTTTCCTCAATGGCTCCGCCCCCGAGCCGGGCACACCTGGAGGGCACCTGGGCACACCTGGAGACACCTGGGGCACACCTGAGGAGGCCAGGGATGCTTACCTGGGTAAGGGGCACAGCTGGGGGCACCTGGGCACACCTGGAGGGCATTTGGGGCCCACCTGGGCACACCTGGGGCACACCTGGGGGCACCTGGGGGCACCTGGGATACACCTGGGCACACCTGGAGGGCACCTGGGCACACCTGGAGGGCACCTGGGCACACCTGGGATACACCTGGGCACACCTGGAGGGCATTTGGGGCACACCTGGGCACACCTGGGCACACCTGAGATACACCTGGGATACACCTGGGATACACCTGGGCACACCTGGGCACACCTGGGCACACCTGGGCACACCTGGGATACACCTGGGCACACCTGAGATACACCTGGAGGGCACCTGGGCACACCTGGAGACACCTGGGGAACACCTGAGGAGGCCAGGGACGCTTACCTGGGTAAGGGGCACACCTGGGAACACCTGGGCACACCTGGAGGGCATTTGGGGCACACCTGGGGGCACCTGGGCACACCTGGAGGGCATTTGGGGCACACCTGGGCACAGCTGGGGGTACCTGGGGGCACCTGGGATACACCTGGGATACACCTGGGCACACCTGGGCACACCTGGACACACCTGGGGAACACCTGAGGAGGCCAGGGACGCTTACCTGGGTAAGGGGCACACCTGGGCACACCTGGGCACAGCTGAGATACACCTGGGCACACCTGGGTGCACCTGGGCACACCTGGGCACACCTGAGGAGGCCAGGGACGCTTACCTGGGTAAGGGGCACAGCTGGGGCACACCTGGGCACACCTGAGATACACCTGGGCACACCTGAGATACACCTGGGCACACCTGGGAACGGCTGGGGCACACCTGAGGAGGCCAGGGACGCTTACCTGGGTAAGGGGCACACCTGGGCAGGTGGGAATGCACACCTGGGCCACATCTGGGCAACACCTGGAGAACATCTGGGGGGAACATCTGGAGGGAACATCTGGGGCACAGCTGGAAGGAACATCTGGAGAGAACAGCTGGGCGTACCTGGGCACATCTGGAGGGAACATCTGGAGGGAACATCTGGGCCACAGCTGGGGGGAACATCTGGGGGGAACATCTGGGGCACATCTGGGAACACCTGGTCAACAGCTGGAGAACACTGGAGCACAGCTGGAGGGAACATCTGGGGCACATCTGGGGCACATCTGGAGGGCACCCGGGCCACACCTGGCCGACATCTGGGGCACATCTGGGCAACAGCTGGAGGGCACAGCTGGGGCACATCTGGAGGGAACATCTGGGGGGCACATCTGGGGGGCACATCTGGCGGAACCAGCTGGGAACATCTGGGGCACATCTGGAGGGAACATCTGGAGGGAACATCTGGAGGGAACATCTGGAGGGAACATCTGGGGCACATCTGGAGGGAACATCTGGAGGGAACATCTGGGGCACATCTGGAGGGAACATCTGGAGGGAACATCTGGGGCACATCTGGAGGGAACATCTGGAGGGAACATCTGGAGGGAACATCTGGAGGGAACATCTGGAGGGAACATCTGGGGCACATCTGGAGGGAACATCTGGAGGGAACATCTGGAGGGAACATCTGGAGCACATCTGGAGCACATCTGGAGGGAACATCTGGAGGGAACATCTGGGGCACATCTGGAGGGAACATCTGGAGGGAACATCTGGGGCACAGCTGGGGCACAGCTGGGGAACATCTGGAGAACACCTGGGCACATGTGGAGGGCATTTGGGCACATCTGGGCACAACTGGAGGGCACCTGGGCACACCTGGGCAGGTGGGAATTCACACTGGGGCACACCTGGGGCACACCTGGGGCACACCTGGGGCACACCTGGGCATCGAGATCCACCCAAAATGCCCCAAATTCTCCCAAAATCCCCCCAAAATCCCGGCCCGGAGCTGCCCGGCCTCACCTGAGCTCACCTGGGCACACCTGGGGCTCACCTGGGCACACCTGGGCACACCTGGGGCTCACCTGGGCACACCTGGGGCACACCTGAGCACACCTGGGGCTCACCTGGGCACACCTGGGCACACCTGAGCTCACCTGGGCATCGAGATCCACCCGAAATGCCCCAAATTTTACCTGAAATGCCCCAAATTCCCCCAAAATCCCAGCCTGGAGCTGCCCGGCCTCACCTGAGCTCACCTGAGCTCACCTGAGCTCACCTGGGGCACACCTGGGCACACCTGGGCATAGAGATCCACCCGAAACGCCCCAAATTTTACCTGAAACGCCCCAAATTCCCCCCAAATCCCCCCAAATCCCCGGCCCGGCCTCACCTGAGCTCACCTGGCGCAGGTTACTCGGCCACGCCCCTGGCCCTGGGCCGCACCTGGGGCCTGGCCCTGGGCGCGCCCAGGTACGCTCACCTGGGCAGGGTGCTGCTGCTGCGGAGGGGCCAGAGCACCTGGGAGCGGCTGGGCGTGGCCACCGGCACACAGGTGAGCTCACCTGGGACAGGTGAGGGGGGTGGGACACACCTGGGAGCGGCTGGGCGTGGCCACCGGGACACAGGTGAGCTCACCTGGGACAGGTGAGGGGGGTGGGACACACCTGGAGGGGTCACCTGGGGGTGGGACGCACCTGGGAGCGGCTGGGCGTGGCCACAGGGACGCAGGTGAGCTCACCTGGGACAGGTGAGGGGGGTGGGACACACCTGGGACAGGTGAGGGGAGTGGGACACACCTGGGACAGGTGAGGGGAGTGGGACACACCTGGGAGCGGCTGGGCGTGGCCACCGGGACACAGGTGAGATCACCTGGGACAGGTGAGGGGGCGGGGTCACACCTGGAGGGTCACCTAGCACAGGTGAGGGGGGTGGGACACACCTGGGACAGGTGAGGGGAGTGGGACACACCTGGGAGTGGCTGGGCGTGGCCACAGGGACACAGGTGAGCTCACCTGGGACAGGTGAGGGGGTGGGACACACCTGGGAGCGGCTGGGCGTGGCCACCGGCACACAGGTGAGCTCACCTGGGACAGGTGAGGGGGTGGGACACACCTGGAGGGTCACCTGGGACAGGTGAGGGGGGTGGGACACGCCTGGGACAGGTGGGGTCACCTGGGAGCGGCTGGGCGTGGCCACCGGGACGCAGGTGAGCTCACCTGGGACAGGTGAGGGGGTGGGACACACCTGGGAGCGGCTGGGCGTGGCCATAGGGACACACATGAGCTCACCTGGGACAGGTGAGGGGGGTGGGACACACCTGGAGGGGTCACCTGAGACAGGTGAGGTCACCTGGGAGCAGCTGGGCGTGGCCATAGGGACACAGGTGAGCTCACCTGGGACAGGTGAGGGGGCGGGGTCACACCTGGGACAGGTGAGATCACCTGGGACAGGTGAGGGGGGTGGGACGCACCTGGGAGCGGCTGGGCGTGGCCACAGGGACACAGGTGAGCTCACCTGGGACAGGTGAGGGGGGTGGGACACACCTGAGACAGGTGAGGGGAGTGGGACACACCTGGGGGGTCACCTGAGACAGGTGAGGTCACCTGGGAGGAGCTGGGCGTGGCCACAGGGACACAGGTGAGGGGCGGGGTCACACCTGGGACAGGTGAGGGGGCGGGGACACACCCGGGGGGGATCTCACCTGTCACACCTGGGAGGTCACACCTGGAGGGGTCACCTGAGACAGGTGAGATCACCTGGGGGCATCTCACCTGTCTCACCTGGGGGGGTCTCACCTGTCCCACCTGAGGGGGTCTCACCTGTTTAACCTGGGGGTCTCACCTGTGGGGGACTCACCTGGAGGGGTCTCACCTGTCCCACCTGTCCCACCTGGGGGGGGTCTCACCTGTCCCACCTGTCTCACCTGGGGGGGGTCTCACCTGTCCCACCTGTCTCACCTGGGGGGGGTCTCACCTGTCCCACCTGTCTCACCTGTCTCTCCCCCTCCCCAGGTGGGCTCCTATTTCGGGGCGTCGCTGCTGGCCCTGGAGCCCTGCCCAGGTGAGCCCCGCCCAGGTGAGCCCCGCCCAGGTGAGCCCCGCCCCCGGGCAGGTGAGCCCCAGGTGCAGCTCCTGGTGGGGGCGCCGCTGTTCTACGGCGAGGGCAGCGGCGGCCGCGTCTACCTGTGCCAGCTGGACGGACAGGTGAGCGCACCTGGGGGGGAGGGGCAGCTGGGCGGGGCTCAGGTGGGCCTCACCTGGGACACCTGAGCCTCACCTGTTCCATCTCACCTGTCCCACCCATCTCACCTGTCCCACCTGAGACTCACCTGTCCCACCTGTGACACCTGAGCCACACCTGTGACACCTGACCCACACCTGGGACACCTGAGCCTCACCTGTGTCACCTGAGCCTCACCTGTCCCACCCTTCCCTAACCTGTCCCACCTGTCCCACCTGTCCCACCCATCTCACCTGTCCCTCCTCACCTGTCCCATCTCACCTGTCCCCTCCCCCAGAGCCCTCACTTGTCCCTCACCTGTCCCACCTCACCTGTCCCCACCTCACCTGTCCCTCACCTGTCCCCCCTCACCTGCCCCACCCATCTCACCTGTCCCACCCTTCCCTCACCTGTCCCATCTCACCTGTCCCTCACCTGTCCCACCCTTCCCTCACCTGTCCCACCTGTCCCATCCCCCAGAGCCCTCACCTGTCCCATCTCACCTGTCCCACCTGTCCCACCTGTCCCCCCTCACCTGTCTCACCTGTCTGATCTCACCTGTCCCCTCCCCCAGAGTCCTCACCTGTCTCACCTGCCCCACCTGTCCCTCACCTGCCCCATCCATCTCACCTGTCCTCCCTCACCTGTCCACCTGTCTCACCCGTCTCACCTGTCCCTCACCTGTCCCCCCTCACCTGTCCCCCCTCACCTGTCCCACCTGCCCCACCTGCCCCACCCTTCCCTCACCTGCCCCACCCTTCCCTCACCTGCCCCACCCTTCCCTCACCTGTCTGATCTCACCTGTCCCACCTGTCTGATCTCACCTGTCCCCTCCCCAGGGCTCCGCCCTGCGCTGTCACCTGTCCCACCTGTCTCACCTGCCCCACCCTTCCCTCACCTGTCCCACCCCCCTCACCTGTCTCACCTGTCTGATCTTACCTGTCTCACCTGTCCCACCCCCCTCACCTGTCTGACCTCACCTGTCTGATCTCACCTGTCCTCCCTCACCTGTCCCCTCCCCAGGGCTCCGCCCTGCGCTGTCACCTGTCCCTGCGGGGCTCACCTGGGCAGCCCCTGGGCCGCTTCGGGGCCAGCCTGGCTCACCTGGCGCACCTGTCCCTCACCTGCCCCACCCATCTTACCTGTCCCATCTTACCTGTCCCATCTCACCTGTCTCACCTGTCTCTCACCTGTCTCTCACCTGTCCCACCTGTCCCACCTGTCTCACCTGTCTCTCACCTGTCTCTCACCTGTCTCACCTGCCCTACCTGTCCCACCCCCCTCACCTGTCTGATCTCACCTGTCTGATCTCACCTGTCTGATCTCACCTGTCTGATCTCACCTGTCTGATCTCACCTGTCCCCTCCCCAGGGCTCCGCCCTGCGCTGTCACCTGTCCCTGCGGGGCTCACCTGGGCAGCCCCTGGGCCGCTTCGGGGCCAGCCTGGCTCACCTGGCGCACCTGGGCGGGGCCGGCTGCGGCCAGGTGGCCGTGGGGGCGCCCCTGGAGGACGACGGGCGGGGCGCGGTTTACCTGTTCAGGAGCGCACCTGGAGGGGTCAGCGCCCAGGGAGCGCAGGTGAGGCGCACCTGGGGACACCTGGGGACACCTGGGCACACCTGGGCACACCTGGGGACACCTGGGGATACCTGGGACACACCTGGGCACACCTTGGGGCACCTGGGACACACCTGGGCACACCTAGGGGAGGTGAGACCTTACCTGGGCACACCTGGGGACATCTGGGGGCACCTGGGACACACCTGGGGGCACCTGGGGGCACACCTGGGCACACCTGGGGGCACCTGGGGACACCTGGGGACACCTGGGGGCACACCTGGGCACACCTGGGGGCACCTGGGGGCACCTGGGGGAGGTGTGACCTTACCTGGGCACACCTGGGGGCACCTGGGGGCACCTGGGGACACCTGGGGGCACCTGGGGGCACCTGGGACACACCTGGGCACACCTAGGGGAGGTGAGACCTTACCTGGGCACACCTGGGCACACCTGGGGACATCTGGGGGCACCTGGGACACACCTGGGGGCACCTGGGGGCACCTGGGGGTGGTGAGACTTTACCTGGGCACACCTGGGGACACCTGGGGACACCTGGGGGCACCTGGGGACACCTGGGCACACCTAGGGGCACCTGGGGGAGGTGTGACCTTACCTGGGCACACCTGGGGGCACCTGGGACTCACATGGGGGTGGTGAGGGCTCACCTGGGGCACACCTGGGCACACCTGGGCACACCTGGGACACCCCTGGGCACACCTGGGGGTACCTGGGGACACCTGGGCACACTTGGGCACACCTGGGACACACCTGGGGTTACCTGGGCACACCTGGGGACACCTGGGGGTGGTGAGACTTTACCTGGGCACACCTGGGGACACCTGGGGACATCTGGGGGAGGTGAGGGCTCACCTGGGGCACACCTGGGGGCACCTGGGGGCACCTGGGGTGGTGTGACCTTACCTGGGCACACCTGGGCACACCTGGGCACACCTGGGACACACCTGGGGACACCTGGGACACACCTGGGGACACCTGGGGAAGGTATGACCTTACCTGGGCACACCTGAGGGCACCTGGGGACAGCTGGGGACAGCTGGGGACACCTGGGGGTGGTGAGACCTTACCTGGGCACACCTGGGGACACCTGGGACACACCTGGGCACACCTGGGGGCACCTGGGACACACCTGGACACACCTGGGAACACCTGGGACACACCTGGGACACACCTGGGCACACCTGGGACACACCTGGGGAACACCTGGGGACACCTGGGGAACACCTGGGACAGGTGAGCTTCACCTGGGGAAGGGGGGACAGGTGGGACAGATGAGAGCTCACCTGGGGCAGGGAGGGGTCTCACCTGTCTCACCTGGGGAGGGTCTCACCTGTCTCACCTGTCTCACCTGTCCCACCTGTCTCTCACCTGTCTCACCTGTCTCACCTGTCCCTCACCTGTCTCTCACCTGTCTCTCACCTGTCTCACCTGTCCCTCACCTGTCTCTCACCTGTCTCTCACCTGTCTCTCACCTGTCTCACCTGTTGATCTCACCTGTCTCTCACCTGTCTCTCACCTGTCTCACCTGTCTCACCTGTCCCTCACCTGTCTCTCACCTGTCTCTCACCTGTCTCACCTGTCTCACCTGTCTCACCTGTCTCTCACCTGTCTCACCTGTCCCTCACCTGTCTCTCACCTGTCTCTCACCTGTCTCACCTGTCTCACCTGTCTCTCACCTGTCTCACCTGTTAATCTCACCTGTCTCACCTGTCCAGCGCATCCCGGGCTCCCGGTTCCCGTCCCAGCCCCATTTTTTCGGCCAATCGCTGAGCGGGGGGCGTGACCTGAGCGGGGATCACCTGCCCGACCTGGCCGTGGGGGCGCTGGGCCAGGTGCTGCTGCTCAGGTGAGTCCAGGTGACCCCAAATCACCTGAAAAACCCCAAAATCACCTGAAAAAAACCCAAATTCCACCCAAAACCTCACCTGGGCCAGGTGCTGCTGCTCAGGTGAGTCCAGGTGACCAAAATCACCTGAGAAAACCCAAAATCCACCCAAAACCTCACCTGAGACACCCCAAAACCTCACCTGGGCCAGGTGTGGCTGCTCAGGTGAGTCCAGGTGATCCCAAAATCACCTGGAATCCACCCAAAACCTCACCTGGGCCAGGTGCTGCTGCTCAGGTGAGTCCAGGTGACCAAAATCACCTGAAATCCCCCAAAATCCCCCCAAAATCACCTGGAAAACCCCAAAATCCACCCAAAACCTCACCTGGGCCAGGTGTGGCTGCTCAGGTGAGTCCAGGTGACCAAAATCACCTGAAAAAACCCAAAATCCGCCCAAAAACTCACCTGAGACACCCCAAAATCACCTGGAACCAACCCAAAATCTCACCTGGGCCAGGTGTGGCTGCTCAGGTGAGTCCAGGTGACCCCGAAATCACCTGGAAAACCCCAAAATCACCTGGAAAAAACCCCAAATCCACCCAAAACCTCACCTGGGCCAGGTGTGGCTGCTCAGGTGAGTCCAGGTGACCAAAATCACCTGAAAAACCCCAAATCCACCCAAAATCACCTGAAAAACCCCCAAATCCACCCAAAAACTCACCTGAGACACCCCAAAATCACCTGGAATCCACCCAAAACCTCACCTGGGTCAGGTGCTGCTGCTCAGGTGAGTCCAGGTGACCCCAAAATCACCTGAAATCCACCCAAAATCACCTGAGACACCCAAAAACTCACCTGAGACACCCCAAAATCACCTGAGACACCCCAAAACCTCACCTGGGCCAGGTGCTGCTGCTCAGGTGAGTCCAGGTGACCCCAAATCACCTGGGAAACCCCAAACTCACCTGGAAAACCCCAAAATCCACCCAAAACCTCACCTGAGACACCCCAAAATCACCTGAGACACCCCAAAAACTCACCTGGGCCAGGTACTGCTGCTCAGGTGAGTCCAGGTGACCCCAAAATCACCTGAAACTGCCGAAAATCCACCCAAAAACTCACCTGAGACACCCCAAAATCACCTGGAATCCACCCAAAAACTCACCTGGGCCAGGTGCTGCTGCTCAGGTGAGTCCAGGTGACCAAAATCACCTGAAAAACCCCAAAATCCACCCAAAAATTCACCTGAGACACCCCAAAATCACCTGGGCCAGGTGTGGCTGCTCAGGTGAGTCCAGGTGACCCCAAACTCACCTGAAATCCACCCAAAATCACCTGAGACACCCCAAAACCTCACCTGGGCCAGGTGCTGCTGCTCAGGTGAGTCCAGGTGACCCCAAAATCACCTGAAAAACCCCAAAATCCACCCAAAAACTCACCTGAGACACCCCAAACCTCACCTGGGCCAGGTGTGGCTGCTCAGGTGAGTCCAGGTGACCCCAAAATCACCTGGAATCCCCCAAATCCACCCAAAAACTCACCTGAGACACCCCAAACCTCACCTGGGCCAGGTGCTGCTGCTCAGGTGAGTCCAGGTGACCCCAAATCACCTGAAAAACCCCAAAATCCACCCAAAAACTCACCTGGGCCAGGTGTGGCTGCTCAGGTGAGTCCAGGTGACCCCAAATCACCTGAAAAACCCCAAAGTCACCTGAAAAACCCCAAAATCCACCCAAAACCTCACCTGGGCCAGGTGTGGCTGCTCAGGTGAGTCCAGGTGACCCCAAATCACCTGAAAAACCCCAAAGTCACCTGAAAAACCCCAAAATCCACCCAAAACCTCACCTGGGCCAGGTGTGGCTGCTCAGGTGAGTCCAGGTGACCCCAAAATCACCTGAAATCCACCCAAAACCTCACCTGGGCCAGGTGCTGCTGCTCAGGTGAGTCCAGGTGACCCCAAAATCACCTGAAAAACCCCAAAATCCACCCAAAACTCACCTGAAAAACCCCAAAATCCACCCAAAACCTCACCTGAGACACCCTAAAACCTCACCTGGGCCAGGTGCTGCTGCTCAGGTGTCCCCAGGTGACCCCAGGTGTGATCCCAGGTGACCCCAAACCCTCCCAGGTGACCCCAGGTGACCCCAGGTGTGTCTCAGGTGTGTCCCAGGTGTGTCTCAGGTGTGACCCCGGCCGTGTCCCCCCCCAGGTGTGTCTCAGGTGTCCCCAGGTGTGTCTCAGGTGTGACCCCAGCCGTGTCCCCTCCCCCAGGTGTCCCCAGGTGTCCCCAGGTGTGACCCCAGGTGTGTCTCAGGTGTGACTCCAGGTGTGTCTCAGGTGTGACCCCAGCCGTGTCCCCCCCCAGGTGTCCCCAGGTGACCCCAGGTGTCCCCAAACTGTCCCCAGGTGTGTCCCAGGTGTGTCTCAGGTGACCCAGGTGTGTCTCAGGTGTG